>NW_027180703.1:0-46919 GCF_040956055.1 Brachionichthys hirsutus | reverse complement strand
CCTCATTGGCCAAACCAGTACCTACAGCTTCAATAAGTGGGCGGTTGATCGGGTTTCAGATTATAAATGCATGAAAACAGTAAAGCCAACCAAGGTGGTAATGAGTTCATCTGCTGTGAACCCATTTCCAGGCTTCCTTTCATTATTTTAAAAAAAATATTTTTTTAACAAACTTCAGCACTAAATCTGCTGTAGCTGAAACAATATGTGACCAACATCAATCGCTGATTGTACGTTCAGTGGAGCGTACTACATATTTCTGGTGGTTGCTTCGTTGTAGTAAAGCCTCAATTAATAACCGGTATTTTAGTAGCTTGCCAAGACTTCCCGCTACCAAAATATCAATGGATCGATAAAATGTATGTCAAGTAAAGCTAAACACATCTTCTGATACAGGCTTTATTTTAATATTTAATATTTATTATTTATTAATACATATTGAATATTATTACATAATATTTTTTCATTTTTATTATAATAAACTTATGGCATGCATGGCCTGTTTTCTATTTTGTTTGTTGTTGTTGTTAGTTGTATCAACAGTCCTTTTTTTTTATTAATTTAGGCATTGCGTACTTGTTTTTATTCCCTGACATCAAGTATGTTCTATTAAGTGGGATTTAACCCCAACCCTCTTTCAATATTACTGAGGGGATTCTATTCCCGCTGTAATATGAAATACATGTCATTATTATAACATATTAAATAATATTTTAAAAAGAAACATTATCTTTGAACGCTACGTAAACTCACCTGTAACATCTGTATGCAGCATGTACTGTATTTTATATTATGATGCATGAAATAAATAAACTACATCATCATCTTATTGATTATATTGTCCTGTCTTCTCAGGGTTTGTGATTTTATGCACTAACTTAATATGATTTCTTTAATGCCTTATTAAGCATCCTTTTTATCATTTCATATTTCCTATTGTTAATATTGTTATCATTGAAATGCTCTCAGCGAAGTGAGAAGCGGTTGTTAACAGGAAGCAAGTGGACATTAGTGATGAGTCGATCGGTCCAGGTCATTGAGCAGTGGAATATTTCTGTCAAATGCTTGAAAAGAGCTTTGTCCATCGGCACATTATTGACAAAACAGACTATATATCCTCACACAGTGCATCGTTCTGTGTCTCTTGTCCATCAAAGAATTCCCTTAGGACTGTGAGGTGTGGCAACAGAAACTGGCATAAAACCTAGGGAGGTATAGATTTAAGATCATTTCCCCTGATTGATTTTCTGTCTCTAAAAGAACCCAACAGATGTGGTTCTATGTCAGCACTAATGTTTCAGCTGTTTCCTGTAGCATTTACAGGAATATATGGGCTGTGTGAATGTGTGTGTGTGGTTGTTGTTCTCAGCATGCATTGGCATTTGCAGATATATTATTATAAAGGATCTCTTAAAGCCGAGCGTACAGGCAGTAGTTTGCTGCTGCTGAAAACTCCCTCCGTAACCTGATTTGCATCAAAAGAGTTATTTAGTGTAGAAACGTATGGAATACATTCAGTGACTACAGTTACCAAAATCTATTATATATTTCTCAGTCAGAGTCTAAAACCTGCAAAGGCTAACATGCTGTGTTCAAAGCAAGTAAAACACAACCAAATAATATATATTTTTAAGTACATTTATGCTGCAGCCACGTTGAAATTAAAAATACACTGACGTACTAAAATATGTTTATAATTATTATAAATAGCTGATTGCAGCTTGTAGCTGATCATCCAAGCAAGTATTTCCCGTCTATGAATCAAAGGAGACGGTTTAGGGGGAAGGCAGGAGAGAGGAAGAAGAAGAAAGAGAAGAAGACCAAGAGCTGTGGTTTCTGATGATACAAAGGCCACAGCCATTGATGTTGTATTAAACCATGGACTCTCTTTCAGAGATGCTGGTTTTAGGGCGCAACACAACTTGAGCATCAATATTCAGACATGCAGTCTTTAATTCTGGAAACTATGGATTCAGGATGCAGAAATATTTCTCCTAGCCATGTAACGCCATGATTCTGTAATTTATTTTTATTTTTCTTAATTTCTGAAAATCACTATTCCAAACTGAAGAAAAAAAATGTAATGGAAACAAAGTGCTGAATTGCTTGATTCACTCTTGATTTATTCATTACAATATCCAATAATTCATTAGATTTGGTGATGTGCAAAGATTTGATTAAACTATCTAAAGCTATTGTTTTAGATAGTGCTCTATAATTGACTTTAAAAAGCACTTCAATGTATCACCCTCTCTTTCTCGTTCTCTCTCCACCAACACCTCCCACCTCTCTATTCATCTCCTCCACCATCTCCTGTTGCCCTTTTTCTCAAGTTACGTTTGAGTAAATCCCAAGAGGTAAAAATCAATTTGACCTTACCTCTAGCGTGGGCAGAGTGCCTCCTCATTTTTTGCTTTTATGTATTTATTTTGTAGTTACATCGGCGCAAGTCAGCATAAGAGCTGTTTGTGCTTCATTCTTTATCTTTTCGCCTGTTGACATTTTTCTGACACATTGATCAGGATTCTTAGAGCAGATTCACTAAGAGCTCCACTGGGTCATGACATTTCGCTCACTACCACTTGCATGTGTGTGTATGTGTGTGTGTGTGTGTGTGTGTGCATGGAACCGCACACAATTGCGTGCTACACAGCTGTCCCTCCAGACAAAATGATGTTTTCTGTGTTGTCGCTAAAACCAAAGTAAATCCCTAGAGGTGTGGGTTACTTTGTGACTTTAGTGGTCTGAGTGAACATGGAATATTTTTTTTGAATCAGACACTCTTCCTTCTCATTCTTCTGGTCTTTCCACTTTCGCTCCCTCTCGTTGTGGTTTCTAATCAGTTTGTCTTATACGCTGCTTTTAGTTGTTTTCTCAAATATCTTGTCCTCATACTTGCTTTTCGTTACATCATTCTTAAACAAGCTTTGACTAGTTTGTTTCTTGTTTTTTGTTTGTTTCCAGACCATATTTTTTTTATTACATTTGTTTGAATGCACTGTGAACTAGAACATAATAACTAGACCCCGATAAATGTCTGTCATTATTGCATGTTGCTGTAACGATCATCGCTGTTGACAGTAATCAGCACGTTTGTTAAGTGGAGTCATGTGAGTGCTATCATTTGCTGACTCATGCAGAGCAAGAATAAGAAACCGGATTTTAAAAGTATTGAATCATGCTGATTATTTTCCATAAATCACTTCAATTGTGATCCAAATTTCTAAACATTGCTCAGTTACAGTTTCTGTGTTTCTGTTACGCCATAGCCAAAATGAGCCTCTGACCCAAGACACAAAAGAAACTGCAGTTTTGTTTGTTTGTTTTCAAAATGATGAATGATGATCTTATTTTTCACCCGAAATGGTTTCCAGAGGTTATTGTGTTTTCATCATCACGTCTTGTTGTGCCAAGAGGTGATTGTAATGCCAGCTAACTTTAATAGATAGCAGAGACCCAAGTTACAAAGAGAGAGCCAATCCTTTGTATTGTTTATGTTGATGTCCTGTCATGTTTGTTCCATTTTATTTGAATTGTTTGTTTAATTTTGATTGTCTTCCTCTATCCATTCCACCATTCCCTTCTTTTCCTGCCCCAAGGTTCATTTTTTCAGAAGTCCACTGAGCCCAAAGAAAAGAGTGATTTGGGAATCCCATGTAAGTGGATGTTTTATGTTTTATCATCCTTTTGTCTGACTCACCCATTTCCTCTTTCCTTTTTTGGTTGCACATTAATATGTGGGCCATTCTTTGTGTTCTCTCGTTACATTTCATTCAGAGTTCAGATCTGTTCCATTGATAGTGAAATGTTCTTTCTGTGGTGATAAAAGTAAAGTCCCAAAATAGTAGGTGTGCTTGATATAAAACTTGCTTCTGCTCTCAGAGGGATTCATCTCACTGATACTTACGCTTGTGTGATGGAAAGAGTTTTACGAAGCCAATGGTATATGTGGTTCCTAAATTATTTATGTGAATGTTTCTGTAACTCGAGACACATCTCGCTGTAATCACACGGTTCTTTACCATAAATCTGGGCCTTGAACAGTAACAGCACAAAAACACACAACCTTAATGTTATTATGCATGTTTGACTTCTAATTTCATTTGACTACATTATAACTATTTAAATTACACAACACAAAAGACAACATTGACATGACATGGCATCACAAATGAAACTGTACTAATAGGATGAGGATTCGTAATTGATTTTCTGCTGCACAACACCTGGGATTACTAAAAAATAATCATCTCCATCATTTTAAAAAAAGGTGGTGCAGAATTCCAGAGTTATGTCTTGAAAGTAAAAGCACTATGGTGGTGACAGATTCCTTCTTTGATTCACAGTTTGAGTTTGTTGCAGCTTCGGCTGTTTTGGACAGGAGCCAGCCAACATTTGGGTATTGCCAAAGTGTGCAATTTGCCTTCATTCTGAACACCTCTTTTGTTTTTTTGTTTACAAGACCATTGGCTCGCTTACGACTAAGAGCACAACTGTGGGCACCAAACTAAGAGAACATTTTGATTTCCTTCCTACTCATTTAACCCTCAAAACCTTCTCTTGAAGCATCATCCAGTCGATCAATATGTTAAAGGAACCCATTCATAGCTAATGCATCGTTTTTCGGAAGATAAAACATTAGGATGGCACAAAACTACCTGACAGAGTTATTACTCATAAAAAGGATTAGAGACAAGGGGGTGTGAACCCATCTTCACCCTGTTGGTCTTTACTTCCAGTCCTCTTTCATGCCATCTTCTTTCTTCTGTTTGTTACTCCAAGTGAGGTGATGGGAGATGTTCACCATACGACATAGGAGAATCAGAAATTGAGACGTGAATGAGGGAAACGGCCGCTGCCATTTATTACTAGTGTGCATTTGACTTCTCATTGCAGAGCTCTTGTTTTCGATCGGTGAAGCATCTGTCTCGTGCAATGACTCTTGTTTAGGGTCTGCTGAAGTTGTTTCATTATGTCTTTTTATTAGATGACTGGACACAGACAGAGGGAGAGCTACAGATGAGACAAAGGCAACCATCGCTCATTTTACAGATTGTCACACGTTTGTCTTCACTTTGCCTGATCGCTCTTGTTTATTGCTACATTGGCTGTATTCTTAAAGTGGCTGAAGTATATTTCTGCATAGTTGCAATTTTATATGCACGACACAAATTTCATCGTATGCACATGTCTGACTCTGACTGTCAGCATGCTGTCCAAATGCTACATTGACCATCTCAAAGCTGTGTGAGCAAAATCCGATTCTGTATCCACAGCTGTCAGTTAAAGGGGAAATATGAAGGAATCCTGCCAATCTACTGTGGAACTACTGCCTTTACCCCAAGCCAAAAAAAGCATGTTGTATTTGCATTATTCCCATATTTGTTGATGTGTTTGATGTGGGGGGGCTGAAATGTGGCTTGGTGTGGACGGAGAGGATTTCTGCCTCTGTTATGAAGTTGAAACAGTTGATGGGATGGGGTTGGTGCCTGGTCGTGTACACACTGTCAGCTTAGTGAACTCTTATGTGAAATAAGATGGTACAGATCCGCCTAACAACAACACGTCATCGCAGCCAATCAAAGCTGTTTGAGGTCCGCTTACTGTTGATTTGTCGTAATGGCGTAACTAAGTAAGTTTTCCAACTGTGTGAAACAACTCTTTGCTTTCTCTTTCTCTGACCGTCTCTCTTCCGTTCACCGCTGCCAGTTACTTGGAGCGGATGCATCAGCCAGGAGTGCAGTACGGGTGGCGTTTACATGCTTGTGCCAAGTGAGATAAAAAAAAAGCCTGCCTTTCAAGTAGTGATTGTCCACAGCTCTGCTTTGGATGCAGATCACAGAGGAGATAGAGATTCGCTAAGATGAGTTATATCTGTTTCCCCTTTTTAAATGTTGTCTGCGGCAGATTGGATGGACTCTGAGAATGACAAAACTCACCCAGTTAATAGACAAGAGTCCAGCCCACAATTCTGCAAGCCTGTGTGTGTAATCATTAGTGTGTGGGACAGAAATGTGTGTATTATTTAGGATATGTCCTGAGTCCCCAAATGTTAATTAGTCAAACACTGTCACACACCAAATTCCCAGATTTGTACACATATAAATAAATGTTGCCAACCATCATGCCCATACTTTTGTATACATGCACTCGGACTCACTCATTTGCTCAAGCTGTGCACTTGAAACAAACTGAAATTGGCATATAAATACACGCTGGCAAAAAAAAAAAAAAATGGTTTTAACAACCAAAACCTGTTTGGCTACGATCGCACACAGACACAATAAAGTGACACTAATACACACTAATAGTATAACAGACTCCAAAGAAAGGGTTCTTTTTTCACCATAACGCTCATGGTGTCATAACCAGTGGCACACGCACAAGCAAGTGTTCCAATTCATACACAGAAGTGTATGAAGAGGAAAACAAAAAAACACATACAACAAATGTCTATCAAATCAGAAAGACATTTGGTTTTGTGCTGATCTCTCTGGATCTGTTGTAGAAGCTATGTTTGACAACAGCCTCTGGGAGTCAAGTTGTTCTTCAACGAGCAGACACACGCGCGCACACACACACACACGCATACAAGTCTGTTCTTGTCAGTTGTCTGCAAATTGTCTAAAAGTTGTTCTCAAAGTTTTTGTATTATGCCCCCTTTAAAAACTAACTATGACCACAGATTAATGTTTAATCCACGTTTAATCTTGGTGAAATGTTTAATTTAAAAAGCATCAACAAACTGTCATTGTTTAATTTCTTTCTTTTTTTTGTTATTCTACATTCATTCATGTGTGTATATGTCCGTATGGGAGTGTCTCAGTGTTCTGACCTTTGCAGCAGAACGCTCTGCTTCCTATAGATGTCAGATATTACATGCTGAATGATCATAGTGACATCCGTTAGTCCGTTATCTCTGGTGTGTCCACTGACAGCCACACATTTTAAATTCTAATCCAATTTAGCCAGGCTGCACATGAGGGCTGCATACATGAAACGGCTTGTCAGTTAGAAAGGTGGAAAAGGCGCAGGACTTATTTGACTTGTGCACAAAAAACTTAATATGGATGTGTGTATCTGTGCATCTCCTCATGCATTCATAGTGAGTACCAGTGCTTGGATGACTGCTCATAAAAATGAACAGAGGTGTGTGTGTGTGTGTTTCGTGTCAGGCTGTGTGCCTTCCTTATTCTATCTCTGCAGATTTTGCCAGTTTGGCTTCACAAAGCACAGCCTGGGGCCACGCTTAGACACACACAGCGGTTCTAACACACGATGCATTAATCCATGTTTGGTCAAAGTGCACACACCCTTTTTTTTTCATCCCCATCCTGTCAGAAAAAGAACAGGCTTTTAAGTAAGGCTGCGTGACAATTAAAGGGCATCAGAATTAACGTATAGACCATATTCAAAGCTGCATTTTCTGTTTTTTTAACCTCAACTGAAAGAAAAGCAAAAGAGAAGAAACAGAGGTTTTGTGTGGGTGTGTGTTTGTGTGTGTGTGTGGTAGAAAATGGAATGTATTTTGGATACATTTAGCCTTTTTAATTAAAATATCATTGAGTGGTAAAAGAGAGAATGAAAACATCAAGAGCGACCTCGTTCCAGGAAGCTGCTACTGTATTTTTTTTAGAATGAATCATGCTTAAAAGTCCGTGGAACTCAAGTCCCTTTTCTCATCCTATTCAAGGTGGGACTGTGGCGCCATTATTCCCTTACCCTGGTTGTGTGTGAATGCTATCATGGTGTAATGAGCGTCTGTCCTGCTCAGACTGTGATGGCAGCAGAGAGAGTGACAAGCTTAAATTGGAAATGTGTATAAACACATAGGCCAGTGAGGCAGGACAAGACGGGTGTGTGAAAGATGTATGGCTCACCGGAAAAAAAAGAAAACTACTGAGAAGATAAAAATGAATGACAGGCAAACATTTTTTTTGCGTGTTTTCGTAAACCACCGTGTGAGATGAGGGGTGTCCTATTTGTTGTAGTCTCCAACTACATGATCGTGAGAACAGATATTTCCTTTCTACCAATAATATCAGCGTGATTCTCATCTGCACATCCTTCTATTTTCTCTGATTGTTTCAGCTGGTGTTTTGATGTCCCACTGGGGTTTTATTTGATGAATACAATAAGATATATGTACAAGAACTATCACTGTTACTTCGACTTGAGCACCATTTGTAGATCGACTTGCTTAGTTTGACATAGTTAGAATTATGGTAATTTTTTTAAGGAGAAATCAATGATTGGATCTTGGTGTAGAGAAAAGGTTTGAGCGTGGAAAAAGTAAATCCTTTAGGAAGTAAATTAAATATTTGGTCTCCTTCAGTTCTATGTAGGTTCCTGAGCCAGGGAGGAAGTCTGACGGGACGTGTCGTTTCACTTATCTACAAATCAAACACTTGACAGAAAGACGTTTGGAATCCAAGAGAGAGATGAGAGTTCTGATGAAGTTCTGAGAAAGATGGAATATAAGCTGACAGTCCAGATAGGATATTTAAGACCAGTGGTATAAGGTCTCTTATACTCTGTACATACACATATCTACACATGCACATGGCTTAAGACATAGCAGGTCACAGCCTAACAAACGTATCCCAAAGTGTCCCAGAAAATAGGGTTTGAAAAGGCATGTTTAGAAGAATTGCTTGCCACCCGAGTTTTCTGAAGTTAGACCTTCAAGTTAAAATAGAAACAAGATAAAGATTCCCTTAACAGATGAGGATGATGATGATCATAATTAAGATCAGCAAGTTGGTACGTTAAGAGGATTATCCAATTCTATTCCCCCTTGGCAAGTGCAAGGACCTTGATAACAGGGCAGCTTTGTGCAGCAGTTGCCTTGACACATTAGGGATTTGTATGGCAATCTTTATAAAATTATCAAAAGGACATTGGTAATCACATTTTCCAGAACCTGTTAAAACTTCAAAGATGGCCTCTGCATTTGAGTTGAATGTGATGAATAGATATTTGGCAGTGATTTAAGAGAGAGAGAGTCCAAACTGTTAAACACAGATGAGGGGTTTGTAAATATGAAGAATTCTGTATTGTTGGGGTTTTGTTTTTATATTATTGTCAGAGGAGTATCATAGGGATCATTTAGATCAACATTAAACAGGTGTGATAATTGTGATGAAGATTAGGAGATTACATCATTTTAACTTCAGGCTGGAATATCTTCTTTATTCTTTCATTATTCATTTAACTGCCTAATCTGAAATCCGGGTCGTGTGATCTACTGGAGCCTAGTTTTTGGTGATGGGAAGAAAATGGAGAATCTGGAGAGAACCCACGCAGACACGGGGAGAACATGCGAACACCATGGAGAAAGGCCCCCAGTTGGATTTCAACCTGTGAACTTCTTGCTGTGAGGCAGCAGCGTTTCCCTCTGCGCCACCGTGCTTTCCTCTGTCATCATCATCATCATCATTATTATTATTATTATTATTATTATTTTATTAGTATTGATTGCTAATTATCACCATATATGATTATTTTACTTTCTTATATATACATATGCTATTATGCTGAAGAAACATAATTTACTTTGTGATTATTCTGTATACATACTTGTATTCTGAGAGATGAGTTATGAAATGAAAACATGGTGTGAGAAGGTCTTAATAAGCCTCGTTTCATGTCTCTCGGACAAAGTGTCCAGAGACCATGGATTCTTAATAAGGAGGCGCATGTTTCGTCCTGAGTTGCTCGGTTCCCTAGATACACTGGGAAGTAGCACATAGCTCCCTCAAGTGGTGAACAAGCCAAGTGTGTCGGAGGCTGAATCCAAATATCCAACCTCGGAACTTGTTCTATTAATGCCACATCGTGTGATGCTATAGATGACGCTGATTTAGTACATTCCCAAAGACCCGATTGTTCAATTTTTTAGATTAGTTTATATACTTCTACTTATTTTGCCATTATGCGTGGTGGATACTGTTTCTAGCCTACATGATTGGAGTAATGAATTAATAACATATTAAATTACTAATTAAATGATGTATTTCCTTTTTTGTCCTCCCCACGCCAAGTGGGTCTTGTATCGTTGACCTTTTTATCTGTGTGTCCGTGCGCAAGACGTAGAGGTCTATTTGCATCTTGTCACCACTTGTCAGAATTAAATTGCATTTCAGGCACACTTCGCCAGGATCCAGCATTATGCATCTCATAATTGCTTCCTTCAGTGTTGATATTATTAAAAAGTTAACGCACATTTGAGCTAAGTTTATTTTGCATGTCAGTGTGTCCACTTCCAGGTTGGTACGGTCTACCGTACTGAGTGATGAACTCGGTTTAAGTACATACATCATGCTTGTACATAGTTGAGAATGATCTATTGTGCACCTCATCAACGGATCATTACATTTTTAATTAAGTTCATGTTTCCTGAACTTGTACTGATACCACAACATCAAATGCGTAGGTGTAAGACGCGGGCTGTTTGTCGCTCAAAGCCTGTCATTTGCCTCTCAACCCCAAGTGTGGATTAAAAAGGAGCATTCATGTACTTAATTATCCATCTTCTTCTTAATAGCTGCACATAAATCCCATCCTACTTGCAATGGAGGACATGATTATAAATGGAATGATTTAAGTATGCGAAAGGTCTCAAGCACTTTCATGTTAGATATGTTGACTGTAAAATTCTTTAAAGTTCAAATGTTTTTATTTTCTTCTGACCTTATTTTCTTATTTCTGCAGCTATCTCTTTCTCTTCTTTCGGATTTACTGGGCCGTCTTTGCTTCCTCACATTTTCCTTACTTCCTAATTTTTTCTATTATGTGCCTCTTTTATATTCTCTTTATTTCTCTCACCCTGCCTCTCGACCCTTCTCTCATCTTTTCCACCAACCCTTTGCCTCCTCTTGTCTCTATTCCTTTCTGTTCGCTCCGCATCAGCATCATCTTTTATACATTTGGTCTCCACTTACTGGCTCGCCTGCTTATTACTTCCTCGCATTTCCTCTTGTTCACTCTTGTCTCCTCCCTTCCGCTCCTCACTTCATCAGTTTGGCCATCGGTCTCTTCTTGCCTTCCTTTGCTTTAAAATATGGATCATGAGTGACGATTCCACCACTGCTGTCACAGAAGCACCATTTAAATCCAAGCCAGAATTTTAAGATGCTGTTAAAATCCTCGTAAAATAATTAACAGCCTTATTAAGCTTTAAGAGTTGGTGCCTTGCTTTTTTTTGTTCTGTATTTGGGAAAAGTGTCTCTGACTCTCTTTGTCTCTGCTGAGGTAATCATACCATCTCATTTTGCACTAGTGAGAGGCCTATTTGAAAAAATCAATGGTATCTGCAGGTAAAACTAAAATTTACCAAAGCAAATTACAGAGCGATATTCTCTCCTGCCATTTTGATGTGCCATTAAATGTCTCATAATCATATCTTATTGCCACTTGCCTTTCTTTCAAACATGATTTCCCTTGAAGCGGCCGGTTGCACATGCTTCATGTCGAATAACACAGCTTTATCTGATTGTATCTGTCTTTCTCCTCATGCACCCTCCAGCTGCTCCGAGCACAGATGATGTGGCGCTGTACGTTGGCATTGTCATCGCAGTGATCATGTGTCTCGTCATCTCCGTCATCGTGGCGCTCTTCGTGTACCGCAAGACGCACCGGGACTTTGACTCTGACATCATTGACACGTCTGCGCTGAACGGTGGCTTCCAGTCCGTTAACATCAAAACAGCCAGATCAGGTAAGGAACGCTGAACACGTTTCATATAGTGTCATATCACAGTATTTGGAATCACAAAGTACTTCATATAAAGCGATTCTAGTGAATACTCATTTGTCCACCAAACACTGAAAAGCCACACTTCAGCAATCATTTGTTGCCAGCTGCAAGAAACAAAACAAAATAAAAGGGAAGAAACCTCAAGAAGAGAAAATTAAGTGCATTTAATAACATAACTACCACTCATCTTCCCTTTTTAAGGCTCTTAGTGTGGAATATGGAGGCGGTTGGTCATGCATGAGTATGTATGCTTCAGTCTGAATAGCCACACCCTGCAGGAAGGTTAGCACCTTGTTTGCTACAAAGCATCATGTCAGGGATTATTTAGTCACAGGTGTTTCTTGTACTCTTTCAAAGAGAGGAACTGTATGATTTTTCTTTTCTTCCATAATGTGGAGAATTGTCCAGAAAAAGATTTGCGGGTAGATGGGCAGATCTATAGATTGATAAATGGACAGAATAACAAATATGACTATGCCTCTTATATAAATAATGGCGCTGCTTAAATGTAGGCATCATTCAGTTCCTTTCCTCATCCTCTAGCAGTCAGTCGTTGCTGGTCTGGAGTCGTCGCTGTCTCCACCAGAGACTGATCTCTTCCATCAAGGAGTCTGCCTTTGTCATTCCTCTTCTCTGTCTCCGTGTCTGTCTCTCTGCTCCATTTGCACATTCAGATCAATCATATTTCCTTTTTATAAGCATCATCTTCTCTTCAACCCAATCTCGCTCTTCCCAAAGCTGTATCTCTGTTTGTCCCATCACAGTGACTCCTGCAGTGATGGACTCTCTCTCTCGCTTCATATTTGTGTTGTACCCTTAAAGGGGAGCCATCTTTCACTCTAGTCATTCTGTACATTTATATTTTCCTCTTTGTCATTGGGAATAAGATTTAAAAAAAGAAGCTTGCAGCCACTCCATTTCAAGTCCAGATACTAGTGGTGGTGGCTGATGATGCTGGTGAATCAGATGTGGAGCATGTACAAAACGACACACAGCATGAAAGAACTAGAGGAACAGAGAGCAAATACTTCAAATGACAGGAGCAAGATGATTGTCTGACAAATTAAGTTGTCGCTGTGCTAATTGACAGATGTGACCAGCTCATAGAAGCTGATAACGATTGCAGGAAGTTATGATTTGGCATGCATAGAGGGACGAATAATAGAATAGCATGAGAATAAAGCATTAATCGAGTGGACAAAAGTCGAATCGTCCTGCCTGAACTTAAGCTACAGCTGCGTTCCTGAACGCTATGAAAAGCCTCTTAAATGCCGTGGGTGGACGATGAAAAATTCAAAACACGGTTTCTAATAAACACGGGAAGATTAGGCCATAAAAGATGCAAATTGGTAAACAGCAAGCTAAACTAATTAGTGTGTGTAATGTAACAGTGTGTGTTTATGTGTGCATGTGGGATTGAATCTCTTTTTGTCTAAACAGGGCAACATTTTATATGCAAAGCGTTGGGATGTTTGTCACTCTGCGCTGAGGGACAATTTCTGATTACTTTTAATGAAGAATTATGTCCTTCTCCTGCTGACTTTTTCCACTCCCCCCCCCCCACACACACACACATATACATAACACGCACCTCTCGCTCTCTCTCTCCCTCACTCCCTCTCTCTCAGCGGCTGTCTGTTAGTTAATTAAATTTCAGCAGGGATGATTTGGCTGGAATACCTGCTGGCTTTAATGGTAATCAGCCTGGTGATAGAGGGAGGAAGAGAGTGAACGGTGACAGATGTGTGTTCTTGGGTGCGTAGGCGGTGGCTCAGGGGGCGATAATGAGGGATTGAGAAATTACAAAGGATTGTCTTGTGGAGGGAACGGAAGGATTTTGGGCTTTGAGGCCAAAGAAAGGTGAAGCATGGCGCAAACAGATCTTGGAATTGTTCTCAGTAGAGAACTAACGTTTGGTCACTGTACTGACTAAGTTATGAATGTAGAAGTGCAGCACCTTAATGCACTGGTCTCCCTTCAGAATGCTACGATTTGTTTGGATGATAGTTAGCCTCAAAAGTGACTGAGCGTGTCATCTTATTGGACAACCAGGGTTACGTTCACCAGGCAAACATTGGTTAAGTAAATCCTGATACAGATTTGGTCTTTTTAAATGCATTAGTGTGAATGAATTAATGATCACAATATGAATAGGAATGAGTCGTAGATGGCTGCAGCATCTTTCCGTTTGTCTGCAGGGAAATAATGCTGGCCGAACAAACTGGAGGCAACCCATTGTTCTTTGCAAAAAAAAAAATAGTCATGCAAGTTGTTTTAAGGAAATAGTTGCATTTTATGACTAAAATCAACATATTGTAAATTGTACTTGAATACAAAATGCACATGGATTAGCATAAGGTATAGCAATTAGCATTCACCTTGAACTCAAAGTTGCCCCTGGTTTAAACTAACCTATGACGTGCACAGAATGTAATCAAAGGGAGACTTGCCTGTCCATCCCTGCTGACATCATCTATGTTGGGGGGTTACGTGTCTGTAATATCAGAGTGTGCAATATAGTGTATACATTATTAGCATGCAAGATACACACTGTATGGGTGCTTTACAAGTAACATGTAAGTGCCCCTGCCATCCCAATGTTTTGCATTGTAGTCGTGAACTTTACCCAAATGTTTGCGTGCAGTTGGAAAGTGATAGAGTTCAAATCACTCAAAAGATGCGCATAGAATACACAAACACTGACTCTAACTGGTAGAATTCACTCAGTGGCCTCAAATCACATCTGCCCGATCACTGGGGAGAGCTTCGTTTTGCGTCCATTAGTGCTTCCAAATGAAATGAAATGAAGACAAATCCAATGTGTGGTTCTTCCACAGAGCCTGCTGTTCAGCAAAACATGCACCGTCGGAACTGCAGCTTTTAATAGCATAATCTATAATGGGATTTTGAGATATTTATTTATTTATTTGCTATATTCTGAATAAATTGCATATCACATTGTGACTGCTATGAGGCTGCGTTTTAGAACCCTGCACTTGCTGGTTGATTTTTTAATTCGCCGAACCGCAATAGAGCAGTCATTGTCGCTAAATGTTGTCGTGTCTCAGAGTAAACGCAGGGTCAGTCAGCCAGCATTGAACCCGGTACCTACTTGCTCTGAGGTGATACTGATCATTTAAAAAAAATTGACAGAAACAGCGGTGAAATGATTTGGATCATTGTGACAGTTTATTTGATGGATGAAGTCAGAGTAACAGGTAGTGTGTTGAAGAGCTTAAAGGATGACATGATGTTCTGCTGCTCTGTTACGCGGTACAAAGTGAAATCAGCTTTCAAATCACTGAGCTGTTTTGAGAATGTGTGATTTGAATAGGATCTATTAAACTCATCTATTCCGTTTTTGAGATACAGTCTGTACAAGTCTGTGGATCTGCAGCAGTCTCGACGAGCCCTTGTTCCACACCATGCCTCTGTGTCCTGCAGGGTGTCGTACATCACAGATACCTTATCTGCAGCCGTGCCTGCTCATGCTTACCTGCCTCATTTCTGCTCGCTGATATACAAGTTCCAGAGGTTTGACCTGTGCTGCAGCGAAGTATTAGATTTTATGCTTTGGAGGATGTAGAGTACCTCCCATTACCTTTCACAAGCCCACTCGCTCTCGGACTATTGACGTTTCTCATGCTAATTATCTCTCTCTCCATGTCAAGCCGATTTGCTGACAGCTCCTCCTGACTTGACAACTGCTGCCGCCATGTACCGCGGCCCGGTGTACGCCCTCCATGACGTCTCCGATAAAATCACTATGACCAACTCGCCTCTTCTGGATCCTCTTCCCAACTTGAAGATCAAAGTGTACAACTCGTCCGGTCTAGTCACACCACAGGACGACCTCGGGGGGGAATTTGCTTCCAAACTGTCTCCTAAGGTAATGTCAGGATTTCATGCACAAAGTCTAACTGTTGCTATCATTCTTTCATCATTTTGATTTTGCTTTGGCTTTAAAAAAAAGTACGATTTAGAAATGTTTCCTTGTGAAGTGAGGTTTCTCTGCAGTAGCACAGAGGGCAGAAGCAGTAAAATGCAGAAGTGAGGTATTCCCAGGCTCCTAAATATATAACTAAACATCATTAGTATACAGGCATCTCAGTGCCCCAGTTTGCTCCCAGTGCTCTCTCAACTACATGACATGCATGCTGCAGCAGTGTCTGTTGTCACCAATACAGATGAAACGCTTGGGCTTCATTACTGTACCTATCCTGAGGCAACAACAGAGCCAAACTCACTATCTTCAAACTCTACAGATCAGTTTCTAATTGTGTTTTGTTATTAAAAGCATTTTTAAATTATGGACTTTGCAGTAGGTCAGTGGGGCAACAGTGGTTCAGTCTTCAGAGACAATTTGAGGATCTTTTTTTTGTGTGTGTTGTGTATGTTTTTAACATACTTAAACATTTTTGAACAAGAAAATGCAAGTTTCATTTTACGCCTAAGCTCAGGTGGCTCCTTAGAGCTACTGTACAACGGCCCTCTTCTCACAGACTTCCATCGCAGGTGGTGCTCCTGAGCAGATGTGGAGCTTCCCTGGAGCAATTTAGTTCATAATGAAACTGTCTTAATGAATGCAGTTAAAATCAGGCCCCAAAAAATAATAATTTGACTACTATGCCATATGCAAGCAGAGATTGGCCTTGCACGCTGACATTTCCGTTAACCTCTGTGGTTGGTTGGTTTCATCAGAAAGGTTTCTTGTAGGGCTTGACATGGGCTGTTTAAGTTTTTCCTCTAAACTACACTCCATGGATTTTATTCTTATTCATACATTCATTCATTATTATTTTTTCCGTTCAGTTTTTTGTAACTTTAATCTGCAACTACAATCACGCCTATGCACAATTTAGAATCACCAGTTCACCTATATTGCATGTTTTTGGCAGCGGGAGGACCACAGAGAAACCCCCAGGGAACCCATGCAGACACGGGCAGAACAGGGAACCCCCACACACATAAAAGCCCCAGGACTCTCTTGCAATAGCCATTGTGCCACCGTGTTGCCCATAAATCATTTAATAAATAATCTAACCATTCATGCTAATAGAACAGAACACTAATTTCATGTTGTTATTCTGACTGTGGTCTTTTGATCCGCAGGTAACCCAGTCTCTGCTGGATAACAGCGACACCATGAACCTTCGCAATCAAAGCTTGGCTCGGACACGGGACCCTTCCTGTACCGCTCATGGATCCTTCAACAACCAGGGAGGACACCTTATTGTCCCCAACTCTGGTAAACATTAGTTCAGATGCTAAAAGCTAACTGCTAAGCTGGCATGCTTTGACCGTGTTCAGAGAGGATGCATGTCTTCTTCGTACGATTTAATAAACGATGCTAAATTACTTTTTCTTTTTTTTAGAATGACATTAACACGTGAGAATGCTTTATCAGAATCAGAATCAGAAGTAGTTTATTGCCATTGTCAATGAGGGTTCACTGACTAGGAATGTTTCTCGGTGAAGCCGTGCTACATGTAACAGTAATGACTAAATACAAAAAACATACAAGTACAGACACATCACAAAACAGCATATTGCATTGGTTGAATGCAATATAAAGCATTCATAATATAATGAGCCACTGGTACATGGACGACATCAAACAGCCTGGGGATGTTTTAAAAGTTATGCAAACTTTCAGTAGACTTGGGTTAAAAAAAATAAGAGCAGTGGGCAGGCAAACATAATGAATAATGTAGCCCGCCTATAAGAAGCAACGCTCAGAAGCTATAAAACACTGTGCAACACTTCAAAATGCATTCGAGGACAGTTACGTGAGTTGCCAATAAATTAATTACTGATACTAATTACACATTCTATAATTCAGTCGTTCATGGAAAGCAATAAATCCATTGATCGATGTGGTTATTTTTCTATCCATCCATTCTGCCTCTTGTCTCCCCCCTGCAGGGGTGAGTTTGCTGGTTCCAGCGGGGGCTGTTCCTCAGGGCAGGGTCTATGAGATGTATGTGACTGTGCACAGGAAGGACAGCTTAAGGTAAGCTTTTACTCTCTTTTACCTTCGGTTTGCTTTGAGGCTTCTGTTTTGGTCCCGGTTGTCTCTGGGTTTTTTTTCCCTAGATGGCTGTCTCTGTTTGTTCTGTTCTGTCTCTGCTCGGTTTGGTTCTTTTTTGTCTGTTTTCAATCTTTCTCCTGGGCAGTGGCTCTCTCAGACCTGCCTCAATGGTGGTGTTGGTGAAGCACAGCAAGGAATGAGTCACTGCTGTTAATAATATAGATTTGCACTCCTTCTTTTAGTGACTCATTCAACAAAGGTCAGTTAATACCACAGATGTCTTATTATATTAGTTCCAGGAATAAAGCCCACTGTCCATCTGTCTCTCTAGCTGTCTGTCTGCCTGTCTTCCTTCCCATCTTCATTAAGAAGTGTACCTTTTAGACTGAATAAAAACAAAGCACAAGTGAGAAAACATGTTCTGTAATAATTGGGCCTGTGTGACACACGAGATTCAGGACGTGTGTGCCAGTTTGGTTTAAAGTCTGCTTGATCAATGGCAGTCAATCAGAATTAAACCCTCTCCGGGATGTTGCAGGATTTCCAAGCGTTAAACCTCTTCCTGTCCTCTGTCTTCACCTCAGTCAATAGCTAGCCAATGAAGATCACCCATCCGGAGTGATATTGACTTCCCCCTGCTACGCACGGCCAGACAGAATCATTGTGGTTTGTCTCATTAAGATATTGCTCAGATCCCAGTTTTCAAACATAGATATTTTCTTGATTTTTATGATTAAAAGATGCATCGCTTTCATATGAAATGCAACTACACTGGGACAAGCAATGCAATACACAAGTCCTTGTGTTAGCTTCTCCTATCCATGTGAACCCTTCATGAGTCAGTAATGAGCTGCAGCAACTGAATCAATAAAATTGCTTAGGTTTATTGCAACCTTGATGCAAGGTGGACTGGAAAAAATCACTAATTTATAAATGTAATCTCCGCTTTCCGTGTGGGCTCCAGCCAATCAATTGTTACCTTTAGTCACACGACTCAAGAATGGATCACACAGGAGGACTCATTTTCATATGTACTTTTCACAAATATGTATTGTCAAAGAATATGTTTTCAATTTTTAATTGAATAACTAAATAAACCTAATCATAAATCTCATTACCGGTTTTGTTTGATATGTGGAGTCTCACATTTATTCACAGAAGCTGAGCCTTTATGAATCTGGTGTTGCAGATGCATCGGGTTGCAGGTGCTTGAGTTTCCAGTGCTTGAATTTACAGTAAAAGGCAGGCAGGCCTGTGGCCAGTAGTCATTTGTTTTCTGCCCATCAGCTGTGACTCCAACTGAGGCCCAGCCGAAGCCCTGTAGACACCAGTAATCATCCACTGATTGAATCTGTGCTGCTCTGCTCTGTTTTGTTCCCTGATTTACTCAAGCCTCTTACGCCAACCTAACTGTCCATCTGCCCGCTTTATTATGCCAGCTTAGCGTTTCCATATATGAGTATTATGAGGGAATAACAGTGGCTAGAAGTGAAATCAATGCAGCTCCCTGCAGTGGACACAGAAATTCAAAAGTGCAGCTCTCCTGTTGCTCTTTTCTAAAGGGATCGTTTTGCCTCAGCGTTATCTGTCTGTTCCAGACCCCCAGTCGAGGACATTCAGACGGTGCTCAGCCCAGTGGTGAGCTGTGGCCCTCCAGGAGCTCTGCTGACCAGACCAGTGATCCTCACCATCCACCACTGTGCTAACGATGTGCAGGAAGACTGGCTCATACAGCTGAAGAACCAGCTCGCCATGGGAGAGTGGGAGGTCTGTCTTCAGTGCTGAATCCTGAGTGTTTGTGGGAGTGAAGTATATCACGTGCAATGTTTTGGATGTCAGTTTCATCCCCTGGAGAGAACAACTGTCACTTTGTTCCTAATAAATAGGCCAACCTTCCCCAGCACCTTCTCTGTGGGGGGGGGGGGGGGTTATGGCCTACGTCTGGTGACGTAGAACGAGCGGTGAGACGCATCATCGGCAGGTCGCTAATCCGTCACAGGACTGATAAATACGGAGACTAACAACCATTCATACTCGCATCTATGTCTGATGCAGTGTCACAATGCATCTTTATTATTACATACAAACAGTGACGAGGCTCGAGCCCCAGCGTGCACAACTCCCACCACCCCACCCCCATTATAGTATGATGCAAATACATTGAGGTACACAAACATGCAGCGAAATAATCATTACACAGGGTGACTCACACACACCTTACACAGACGTGCACTGAGACATTATCGTTGCTGCTCGGAAGAATAATCTGCATTACTCAAATGCAGGATGGGACATAATACGGAAATTCCAGTAAATATATGGTGCCTACGGGCTATTAGACAAGCAGGGGGCTGAAAACTCTTATCAGAAGCAATTTGTTATGCTCCTGCCGTCCTCCTCTTCTCTCATCCTTCTTCTTATGTTCCTATCCTATCCCTTCCTCCTTATGTTCTACCCTTCTCTCTCTCCCTTCTCCCATGTCTCTCAGCAGGAAGTCTCTACCTCAGCAATCTGCTCTCGTTCATGCACGACTGTGTGTGTGTGTGTCATGTGTGGGTGTGGGTGATAAGGCTGCTCGCAGCATCACTGTGTCTACAAGACCCCCGTATGCTGTCTTCTATTGCTTATCACAGCTCAACATAATGTCTCTGCACAATTAGCCATGCATAAGAGTGTGTGTGAGAGAGAGAGAGAGAGAGAGAGAGGGAGAGGGAGAGCGTGACAAAAACATAAACAGAAGGGGTTGGATGCAGAGTGGGCATAGACAAGAAAAATGAAACGTGGAATTCGATTTGCTTTCCTAATTGCAGAAGAACATTTCGAAAACTTTTTTTCCGAAACAGCAAGAGTAAAGTAATTGAACTCCCCTCACATCATTGGGGAGCAACCATGACTGTGATTGCCAGTAATAATAGATTTGTGCCATATTGCTTTTTTTTTACCTCTTGCCTTGCCGTGCCTCGCATGTTTGCAGGAGCACAACTCCACATTAACTGCAAGCGACACACATGCATTCATAATCATATCTATGCTTTGGTTCTTTGACACACACACACACACAATTCCTGGCAGTCATACACATAGACATGTCTATATATACACAGCACATTTAATCTTTCAGGGATAAACACGACGACAATGTGCATCCTCACTCAACCCAAAGAGCCATCTGGAATTTCCGTAACTCTGAGGATGTGGCAGCGCGCCATAGAAATGATTATCAGTAGCCAGCAGATAATCAAAAACAACGTCGGGCTTATGTTGCAAAAGGCTTCTAACCGGTGTCATGGTTCGCCTAATGGAGGGAATCATTTATCTTTAGTTCTTCACAAGTCATTGTATTGTTAGACGTCTGTTTGTAATTTTATTCTATAGGCAAGGAATGAAATCCAAAATGTCATGAATTAAAAATCAGGCAATGGTTTGGAAGTCTGTTCAAACATAAGTCCAGTTGTGTCATGTTAACAGACAAAAATGCACATAAAGGATTTGATAAAGGCAGTTTTCATGTTGTTGAAGGTGAACAACCGAAATGCTCAGAGCGTGCGCGCCTTGAAAACTCATTTTCTGTATCAGCGCAATGCATTCCGATCACGCACGTTACTGTTTGTTTGCTTGCTGTTTATACAGAAATATTATGTATTGATACTTTAAGTTTCTTTATGTTGGCGAAACCTATTAGATGTTTCACGATAAAGGTCGTCCTGGAAAGGAAGGGAAGGTTTGCCCCATGAGCTCTGAAGTGGAGCACATCAAAAAACATGCTGACTTTGGTTTGCCGACTGAAGATGATTGAAAGATGACCAGGCTACCTAGAATAGCTATACTTTGATACAAAGACTTGTTCATGAATGAAGCCACACATCTCCATTAAGATGGGCTGAGTAAAGGCTCACGTGGTAAAATCAAGTCTTCACAGATCCACCATGGAATGCTAAAAATGTGCTTGTCTGTGTTTCTGGATATTATTTTTTGCAGGATGTGGTTGTTGTGGGAGAAGAAAACTTCACCACCCCCTGCTATGTGCAGATGGACTTGGAGGCATGTCACATCTTAACAGAGACGCTGGGGACTTACTGCCTGGTGGGCCAGTCAGTCTGCAAGGCAGCTGCCAAGAGGCTCAAACTGGCTGTTTTTGGACCCGTCTCCTGCACGACTTTGGACTATCACATCAGAGTCTATTGTCTGGATGACACTCAGGATGCATTAAAGGTAAAGTTTTGAAATGAAGGGATTCAAATCCAATTATTGTTGTGTTAAGCTGCCTATTGAATTAGCCTGGAAGTGTTTTTCTGGTGTCTTCATTAACAGTGAAGGCAGGGGAGAGGTTTCTGAGGATGTAGGTGTGAGTGCCTTTTTTCTCTCTCTCTTTTTGCATTTGAAATAAAATATAGCTTGAACAGACATGCTCGTTCCAAGTCAGAGTCTTACCTCAAGCCTTTAGCAAAATTAGCAGAAAAGCCGTAAACAAAACAGGTCAGGCAATGTCAAAGAATTGTGCTTTAGAATAAAAAAAAACAGGAACTGGAGGGGCCCATCTCATACAGAAGATTGACATTTGTAATGTACGCATGCAACGATGAGTCAAGTGTCTCTGTGGCATGCAGCCATGCACACATTTACCATGTAAAACAAGGAATTGAAGTTAGAAAACAAAGTTCAGGGGTGGATTTTTTAAAGATAATGCTTTGTTCTGTATAATTGAGCGTTTTTTGCTTCAAAGGGGGTGCCTATCTTATATATATACACACACACAGTAGAGCTACTGTGTAGGAAGATTATAAGGATGAATTGATTATTTTGAAAAGGTTGTTGGAGGCATCGCAACTCGTACTCGTAAGATTTTTCTCCATCAGAAAGTAACTTCTAATATTTGTTTAATGTGTGCGTTCAGCATGTGTTTACTTCAAGAGCCTGTAAATGCTGTCAATGTGTGTGTTTACCTTTTCTCGTGCTGTACAACGCAGAGCTATCTCCTTTTAGAAGTTGCACTGTGGGCTGAGCTGGTACACAGAAATCAATGAGAAAAATAAATAGAAATCCCACCGGACTTGATGTCTGATGCATTAATATTATTATCTGCAGCATAACAACGTAAAATGAGCACCGGTTCACAGAAAGAGCAAAGGTAGTGGACGATATTATTTTTTACATGCAGCCTGATATGATGGATTTAAGGGATCTCCTAAATTACATACAAGCAATTGAATTTTACTGCCATGCGTTAAAGAGACGCTTCGTTTGCAGCACCTCATAAGTGCAGCACTTTGACTGGTGGCGGATAATTAATCAAGGATTTTAGTGAGCATCTTAATCTCGCCTTTGAGTTCACTGTAGTTAAAAGAGCAATGCTTTGCTCCAAACCAGCAAATGCAACCACTGAGATTTCCAATGAGATTTCATGAAACATTTCATTTATGAAATAAAAGATTTAGTGCCCATTTATTAAGCAGAGGGGAAAATGAGGAGGAAGTTCAAAGTAGTTATTGTTTTTGAGCATTTTTTCCCCACTGGATTCTGTGTAGGAGGTTCTTCAGATGGAGACTCAGATGGGAGGGAAACTTCTGGATGAGCCAAAGACTCTGAGCTTTAAAGACAGCACACACAACCTGAGACTGTCTATCCATGATGTGCCACACACACACTGGAAGAGCAAGCTCATCGCAAAGTATCAGGTGAGAAGGTTCTGTATACACCTACTACAGGCATTTTACAAGGTATCCTGCACACTTACCTGAGCAAAAATATAAACGCTGCCAATCCTTGCAACATGGAATAGGTCACCAACATGCTGCAAAATGAAGTGATGGGCGCTGTAGATTGGCTCAACACAATATGCTTGTGCATTCGTATTGCCATCTGTAAAATTGCCTCTTTTTGCCTGAACCCTAACGCCCTTCATTTGGTGATGATCCAGATCACCATGTGGACGGTGTAATTCTAATTATGAGAGGGATGAGCTACTCGGCGGAGGTCTGCGCTCTCTGAGTGCTTTTCTAGTTTAAATCAATTTGAATGTTTAATTTTTCGGGGCATTTTGACTTTAATGGATAGGACAGCTGAAGGGGTGTTGCAGGATCTGGGAGAGTGACATGGAGCAAAGGGCCCGGAGCAGGAATCAAACCCACGGCCAACCCACGAGGGCCGCAGCCTCTGTTCATGGCGCGGGTCTAAACCACTGCGCCATCTGTGGCCCGAATGTACTGTCTAATTAACTGAAACACTGCAGGAGGCTCACGGTAGTGAAATGAACATTCAGCTCATCCATACAGCAGC
The DNA here is from genome assembly GCF_040956055.1 of Brachionichthys hirsutus. Classification (NCBI taxonomy): domain Eukaryota; kingdom Metazoa; phylum Chordata; class Actinopteri; order Lophiiformes; family Brachionichthyidae; genus Brachionichthys; species Brachionichthys hirsutus. Next base: position 22,854 of record NW_027180703.1, on the reverse strand, counting down.
TCTGCAGCCAGAATGACAATGTCACACTCCCTCAACATTTGCATCATCTGTGTCATTCTGTGATAAAACTGCATGTTTTACGGTGCATGGATTATCTTGGCAGAGGATGAGTGCTCACTAACACGGATTTGAAATATATTTGCTTAAAATCTGGAAGAAATAATGTGAATGAAAAGGGAGCAAAAACAGTTTAGCATTTATATTTTTGTTGAGTATTTTTAATCCAACATAAAATAAACTATACGTTCAGGCCATCTGTGCATGTACATTGTTTTGTGCATACTGTGCTGTATTAAAATAAATAAAATAACAATCATGGTCTTTTCAAAATAAAACACTGGGCAGCCTCCCGAAGTGCCTCAAATCCCCGCGAGAGCTAAAGCTAAGAATCAACAACTCAGTTTCCTGAACCTGCTTTGTGCTTTTTATAGGAGATTCCGTTCTACCAGGTGTGGAGTGGCAGTCAGAGAACTCTTCACTGCACATTCACTCTGGAGAGGCTGAACGCGGCCGCCACAGAGATGAGCTGTAAACTATGCGTGCGGCAGGTGGAAGGAGAAGGACAGATCTTTCAGCTAAGCAACACGCTGGAGGAGGTAAGTGTGCAGGAATCCGCATGCATGCTGCAACGCTGACGTGCTGTCTGTTGGCCATGGGCTGAGGAAACTGCAGACGGCAGCCTCCACCATTACTGGCTGAGAGGTATAAATAAAAAATAAGACAAAGAGATGAACACAGTGCTCAGAGAGCACGAGGGTCTTTACGTGAATGTCTGCATTGCCAGGCTGAAGGTCCTGAAGTCACTAAGTTCTTGTCTCTCAGATAGTCGGGGTTCCTGCTATGGTTGTATGCCTATTCAATCATTCATACTGGGGTTAAAGGTCACACAACACAAGAGGAATGAGTCATCTTTGATTTTTCTAGGCCATGCAACCATAATGTGTGTGTGTGTGTGTGTGTGTGTGTAAACTGTTTTGTAGATCAGACAGCTCTTTTGGAATGTTTGGGGGTTTTTTTATATTGCGTGGGGAGAATTATTTTTCAGCATTGGTCCTTGAGCAAATCGAGTCAGACAGTCATAGCCCAAACCCACAAGCCAAAGTGTTTGCAGTTTGAGTTGCAGCTTGTTGTGCAGTCGATTGGACAAGATGCAGTCTTAATTAAATGCATTGGAATGTTAGTACTATAAAGCAGGGGCATGCCCAGATGCAATTGTCACAATTTCTGGACAACCATACAGGGATGACGTGAATTAATTGCATATATTCATATGTAATTATGAATCACATGCAGTATAAAGATTCCATATTTAATTCTTTAAACCATCAAAAAGAAACTGTTCCTCCAAAATTAGGCAGCATTAAAAAAAACTATCATGTTCAAAAATATTTGTCAAATACGTCAAACTACTTCTCGCCTGGGCAGATAGCCAGCCATACTTTAGGATAATGGGGTGGCAGTATGGGTGGGCCAGTTAGATTTTAATATTGCCCAATTCAGCCCCCAAACCACCCGCGTATCTGCACTAAAATAATAAAACTGACAATCATGAAGATGTCCATGGTGGCTGGTGCGGCAATACTTGTAAACACTGGTGATGGCAGCAAATGAGGCTCAGAAGTAAAGGTCACACAATCATATGGGCAGCGAGATAAAGTCTTGAAATTTTAATTAGGAAGTCAGACTTTAATTTGCCCTTTCTCATTTTTCCTGTGAGCAGCTGTAATCTGATTTTATGCTGCATGCAGTGAAAGTTGGTTTCCTCCTGGCGAGGTCGGAGGCGCCCCGACTCCGCCGTCATTGCGGCTGCTCCCTCTTGTCTCTTTACTCCCTGCAATATTTCAATGTAGCCCACTTTCAACAAATGCCAAAAACGACTGATGTATTGTAGAGGCATTGTTGACAAATGATAGTGGTTGGTGCTGCTCTCAAGTTCCTCACGAGTCCTTCGATCCATGTTTCACCAGTTAAATGGTTTATTAATACTTTATTTTATTTTATTCATTTTGCATTAGTCGTGCTCTAAAAATGTGCTTGTGGACATATTTACTCTGTGTATAAATATTGCTGCATTTTCATCAGTGAGTCATAAGATCAAGGCATTATCCTCTTTGTGGTAGTGACTTAACAAGCATTTATTTAAATAAAAAATATTTTAAGGTGACAACTTAAAAGCTTTAAACATCTTTCACCACCTGTCATCTGAGTGATAAGCCCTAAAAATCATGCTCTGGAGGCCTAAAAAAACGATGCACAAGACATACCTTTATACCTTTCAGCATTTTTTTAGTCTGCAGTTTTATGCCACACAATCAATAGTACACTTGGATACCTTTTTTGTGTGTGGATGACAGACATAGTTCTCATTCTCAAAGCCAAACTGTTACGTACAAATCCCACGTACCGGTAATTAGGCATTTAGACTTGACTTTAAAACCTGAAAAACATCCACTATAAAATTCCATAATAATAATAATAAGCCATAATTTCCGTTATCATGACAGTCTGTCACTTTTTTTATTATTATGTCTGTTTAGATGAAATTCTTAAACTGTAAACATTGAAACTTTGCATATCTATTCATAAAATGATAATTTTGTCACAGCATCAATTTTTAAATAGGCAATAACTAGGCTTTCAAAATAATTACGATGATCAAATAGGGTGTTTGTCAGTTATGGTAATTAGAGCTGAGTAGCTAAAGCAGCATTCAATGAGTCTCTTTGTTTATCCATTATAAAAAAAAAAACCTGTGGTCCCCAAACCAGCCAGCTTGAACAACTGACAATGAAAACAGGTTAAAAGTATTTAGTGTCTGGCGAGAAGCAGAGATCTCCCTTTGCTGCAATCGTTCAGTCTGTAGCTGCTGTAAATCGGGGCTAAGTCGATGCAGAACATCGTAATCATTCAACGGCGGCAGTTTGACCACTGCCTGCTTTCTGCTCAGGAGTGGAAGATTAATAAGATGATGGTTCAGAAAAAGACAGAGATCAAGCTGATCTTTCTGTTTTGTTCGTGGTGTTCATTAAGAAATGTATCAGTAATTGGTCACATTGTCAGCAAACACAAAAGATGAGCAGAAAGACACGGATGCATTTAAGAAATAAATGTGATGGATTTTATTTTGCAGATGCAACTTATGATCCACATTTCACTCGCATGGCCTCCTACTATATTGTCCATTGATCATCCATAATCAAGCCATGCCTAATAGTCATTCCTCTCCGAGTTAAAAAGTTTCATTTTATAGTCATGTCATCCTCTTACTTAAACCAATTAAACAATTGAAAGGTCCCTCTGTCTTTCCAGGAGGTCCAGTGCATAGACACATCTCTAATGGACCCCGCCAGCAACATCACAACCTTAGTGGGGCCTCATGCCTTCCGCATCCCTTTATCCATCAGACAGAAGCTTTGTGGCAGCCTCGATGCCCCACAGATCAGAGGCAACGACTGGAGGATGCTGGCCCACAAGCTCAGCCTCGACAGGTGATGTAGATGCACAAAGTATTATCCTTTACTCCTTGTCTGCCTTCCGAAAACGTTTTGTATATTTCTTCAAAAAAAAAAAAAAGCAAACACTTCTCAACTAGAATGGCAACTCTCTTTAAGGTGGTCTGTCTCACCCTTCAGCAAAAGAAGGAACACTATGACTTGAAATGTGACTTGAGTCCTGGCAGATTTGAATAGAGGGTGCAGTTCAACCAAATCAGTATTACTGATATATATTTACTCAAATTCAATTATAACATAAAAGAGGAACCAAATATATAGCAGATATACAAAGACTAGAAAAACAATGAATTTCATTAGTTATGTGAATTGTGGTCTTAAACCCTTACCCTTACTCTGATTAACTAAACAACTAACTTTGGACACAGTTTGGTCATTTTATTTCTGTGAAGCTTTATCCCCATAGACTCGAGTAAGAATAATCTACGACTGAACAGTTGGACTCTCACACACCTCCTTTTCTACCTATCTATTTGCTGACCGATAACATCCTCCATCCCCAGATGTGTGTTTCAGTCTGGCTATTCATTCACAAGCAACTACTGGAGCTGAGGATAATTGGGCACACGTGATCTTATTGTACAAACGGCCTGCCAGCTCATCATTTAGTATGTTATTGAGGGCACTAAATATTCCTGATTTGTGGATACAAAATGTGTCACAAGCCAAAGTGTTCCAGTAATAGCCAGTCTTCAAAAGGAGCACAATGAAATGGTCCAACAAGTAAATACCTCCTTTTATCCTAACCTTCCAACTGCTGTGTTCACGGCTGTTTGACTTCAGAGTGTGGCTCATGCGCCGCCACCTCAGCCATCACTGATCATATAACTTGAATATTCATGCTTATACAAGCATGGTGCTGTGCACATTGGAGTCGAAAACATGCAGGTAATGCAGCTTCTACATATAGTTTATGTTGCATTTGCAAAATACTAATCCTAGTTATTGCGTAAAATGAGGATAGCCTTCATCAAACAATGCAGATGGCATGAGAAAGAAAGTAATGAAAATATCTTATTAGATGTTTTAAAGTGGGAAGAAATAATGTGTTTGCAGTAACAGTACCACAGCGTGCCGACAGTGCAATCACAGGATTTACAGAAGAACAGAATGTCTCATTTTTATCCCCGTGTGTCTCAAAGCTGAAGGCTTTTCTGCTAAGGCGGCGTTTGGGATCTTTGACAGCGAGGGCTCGTGTCTGCCACCATTGTGCCCTCGACTCTTTACAGCTCTAGCTTTATGCTGAACTGTTCTACAGGTGGACTTGGTGGCTTATGTTTGTGTACATTTCTAAATGTGTTTAGCCTTATTTATTTATAACCTTTAAGCATTTGCAAAGGATATATATATACTTACAATAGCCAGATATCGGCTATTAAATAAAATATAATGATAAATAACAATGTGGTAAAAGCAAATGGTTCAGCTTTCATTCTTCTTAGATGATACTGTTACACATTTATATACTGCAGCAATTTATTTACTGACAATAAAATGTTTTATTCCGTGTATCATTGTCTTCATTAGCAGATGTCCCAAGTACCTTTGCAAACTGTTCTTTGTTCTATTTGTTTAGGGGGCATATATCGTTTGAATATTAAATGTATTATGCGTTCTTTCCAGCCAATCTTTTAGACTTTCTATGTGCATGGGTTATTTCCAAGATTGTTTTAACTGATTACCATTTATGATCAGGACAATTCTCTCAGTTGTTTGGTTCCTGTTTTGAGTTGTCGTTGCAGCCTGTAGTATTATTGTAATGTTGTGTTATTATAGTGTTATAACGATGTTCATTCTGTCTCAAGAGACGTAGCACAGGGCAGAACTAAAAAATCGCCACCGTAAAGTAATTACTATGGCCGTTGTCTCTCATCATTTTTGCAGGTACTTGAACTACTTTGCCACTAAATCCAGTCCAACAGGCGTGATCTTGGATCTCTGGGAGGTGCAGCATTTCCCTGATGGAGACTTAAATGAACTGGCCGCTGTGCTGGAAGAGATGGGTCGCAGTGACAGCAGCTTCGCATCAATGACATAGGAGCACTGACAAAGCAGCATGCTTAAACTGACAAAGGTAGAACTCTGGAGATAATTAGATGCACTTTCTCTGCAATTAACACTCCAGCGATGGCAATTATGCACCCGTTAAATACTGGCACGGTAACAAAATGTGAAGTGCTCGAGCTGGGACTATGATGAGTGTAATCTAAACTATAACCATGATCAGGAACAAACAATATATTGACACGCCTAAAAAAAAAAAAACATAAAAAACTTGTCTCGTGTAATGCCAGTCGTTCTCTTCCTGTTACGTTGTACAGAATGAAGCAAGGCGGACACAAGAAAACTATACAGGAGTGTAAGAGAATAATAAAGAGAAAAAAAACTTATTAAAGAAGGTGTAAGGAAAAAGAGAGACCATGTTAGAGACCTTTTTTTTAATTATAATAAGAGTATACACAGAGAGCAGCTAAACGGATTATAAGAGGGAGGTCGTCAGCATAAAGTGAAAGAAGCATCTGACAAACGAACAGATAATGGGAGACGGGAGCTGAAGGTGGGATCCCATTCCTCTCGTGTGAGCCTTGGCTGTACGTGATTGCCAGTACAGTTTGTTGTCTTTATCGTTTCCTAGGGAACGCTCCATGTATTCTGCCGTCCATATGTGTGGATCATTTCTTGCTCACAGAACTTGCTAAATGGTCAATCAGGAATCCTGACCTGAAACAAGCCCGCGGCAACTGGTTGCATTTTATCGACTGACACGCCTTGTGTTTAAAATGGTGTTAGACATTGTGTTTGTACCGATTTTTGACTTTCTTCCAACATGCATGAAGGTTTTGAATCATCACAGGCATTCCACAAAGTCAGCAGTTGTTGAACGTCTGCTATTAACGGTCTTCAAAGACCCAGCTGAAATATGACGACACGCATTCAGGGTGCGAGTAAATGCTCTTTTTTCATTTGCAGTTTTTATTCCAGTAAGGTTATGACAGAGATGTGAAATTGTCTTTCATGATATTTAAATTTGAAACATATACACAAGGTAAAGACTCAGACTGACATCCATTTATGCTCATGTATGTTGTGCACTAATATGTTGCCTCACCTACCGGGGATTTCAACATCCGCTTGAGATGGTGATTTTCAAGCTGGGATGGCATCTAAATGCAAAATGAATTGTCTTCGCGCTACCTGCAGCAATCCTGCTGTCCCGAAGGAGCTGCTCGGTGATGCCGATTTAAAAAGAAACCACAACCTCAAATCTTTTATTGCAGCGGCTTGAGGGTCCAAACTCAGAGAGAAGAGAGAGGAAGGCAAAAAGGGATCGTAAGAAAAATAAAAAAGTTATTTTAAACAGTTATATACAGACTACCATAGCATTATGTAATAATGAACTAAATACAGGTGATATCATTCTTTGTATTCTTTCATTCATTACTGCTAAATTCAAGATTCAAGATACTTTATTATCATTATGCGAACATAATAAAATTGTGTGAAGGCCCACGGCTTAAGGTACACGATATACAGATTTTACCAATCATTTTTTCAATGATTTAAAAAAACAATATATATATATAACCTACATATATTTATAAATATGTCTGTTTATTTTAAATTCTTCCATCCAGACAGGATGCCAGTTGTTTCTTTCTACCATCAGGCCACATATGATTTCATTTATGATCGGCACCATGAATTTTCTGGTCACTAGCACCATCCAGTGGTTATTGACGAACAACAACTTATTATGTTGATCTTCTTAAACATGTAAATACATGATTATCATGTCCATTCTAATTACCTTGAATTTGCATATGGTTTTATTATCCAGTGGTCATTCTTGCATTATGTTTGATCCATTTAAATGTCTTTAAAGGAAAGGATAAAATCTGTAACATCTCAGTTAGTTTCCCTTTATCTCTCACTGTACCGTTTGCAAGCAACATTCCCAATTATGATGTAAATGTTGGGAGGAAAAACAACAACTATATTTACAGTTCAGGATCAGGACACCAACTAGAGGGGCTTATGTAAAATGAATTGTAATATATTTGTATTTTACAGATCATTGTTTTGAAGCCAGGCTGGCATTTAGTGTGCAGCGACTCAGGCAGTCTGATGAAAAAGGTGCAACATGCTTTGACAAAAAAAAGCCTTAGTTTTACTGGCTTTTGAATAGTTGTCAGATTCCCCTGAGGAGAAGAACTATTTTGTTGCGAAAAGGACAACAGGGACATTCAGTTCAAAGGAAACTGATGTAAAATATTCAAAAGCTGAAGATGTTTCTGCTCTGAACAATGGAGAGACGCCATATGAAACCGAACAGATTTATAAAGGAGATTCTGAGGAGGACACTGAAGAGGGCTGGCAGAGAGGGAGGTGCAAACACTTGTGCAAAAGGTCAGATTTTTACCCCCCCCCCCCCCCCCCCCTCTTTTTTTGGTCACTCAGAAACATGGCAGTTAGAATCTGACCCCTTGTATCAATAGTGAAACCAGGTGCAGATGATGTGTGTTGTACGTGTGGACAGCCTTATCAAACATACTCGAGGAGGTTGTGTCATAATGACGATATGAATGTTTGGCATGTTTTCATATGTCACTGCTGATGTGAGGAATCCAAAGGGAAGAGTTGTGTAAATTCTGAGGATAAAAGCCTTTAACTTCAAACTCATCGATTCAGTTTGTTGTCAGAACAAAACGTGAACCCAAAGGCCATCAATATGTCTCATTCCTACAATGTCATCCTCTCTTATCAACTCATTTGTATAATACGTCAAATTTTAACAGGAGGTGTGTGTGCAAGGAAGGCAATCATATAAATATGAAAACAAGTTACCAGTTACTGTGTAACTTCTCCCACAAATTGATCCTTGCCACAATCCCTAGTCAACAGTTTACCAGCAGGACAGACTTTGGTCTGAAGCGGGACAATAATGCAGACCTCCAGAGCGTGATCCCACCTGGTGTCAAGGTGAAGAGTAGTGTTAAGATAAAGTATGTACAAATATTTTCTATCCACAGTATGTACAGTTGTGTACTTTCAGCTATATTTGGCAACTCTGAGAAGATAAGAGCAGTACAGTTAGATACTAGTTTTTATGTTAGGATGTTTTTCTTTTTCTTCTTGCGTTCCTGTTTTGTAAAAGCAGTGTCGACTATGCAAACTGGCATTGGTTATCTTGATAAAGGTCTGTAACTAGAGCTGTGCTTGTAATTGCGTTTTGAGTTTACTATCAGGGGGGATATTTGGTTTTATTCGTGCGGGTCGTTTTGATCCAGTTTAGCTAATTCTGGCACGCTTCATAAATCTTTGCTCAATCTTGTTGAATGCTTGCCGCTCTATCTCCTCTAATTGTTTTCTGTACAAAGTGTAACAAAGACAATTTTTAAGACAATTAATAAATTATATTTATAAGCAATGCTGAAACTGAGAGGTGCATGTGTGTCTTATTTCTAGAGAAGGCTTTAAGGGATGCACAGTTACAGGTCCTACTATGGGAAGGAGGGGTCAGAAATGCAATTTGACTACATATATCACATTTGGTTTGCATTGCATTGATTGTCTACCTTTTTTCTATTAAAAAATATATATATTTAAGTTATGGATTCAGCAAGTACGTTGATAAAATCTCCTGAAAGAAAGGGATGTAATATGCAACAAAGACAATTTATGAAATCTATGAAATATGTGAACGCCTCCGCGCAGTAGGAGGCATTGCCGACTCACTTCTTAGTAAAGACCACCGTCAGCCTCCATAAATTGTGTACCAGCCTTGTGGATAAGTGAAACACTTTATTGGGGGGAATGTTCAACCATTATACTGAATGCTCTCGCAGATGACTACAGCGGACGGAGATTAAATAAGGCACAACACCCAAGAGCAAAGAAAGGGCATTTAAAAACACAGAAATCCTGCCAAATCTTCAACAGTGACAAATCATCGTGTAATATAGCTGGCAAAGAGACTACAAAAGGGACTAACACAGCTAAAGATGGATAAATCGGTGCCGTTTCAGAGAAGCGTCAAAGACAAAAGGGCAGTGGCGACAGATTTATTACGAGTAGCATTTCATACTGAGTTTTTTAGCTTTATAATAATTGACATCTATCTCTGACGATTTGAATTATTCTGAAAACTGAAGCCAGATTATGTTGAAGTTATTAGTTCATTTTGGCAGGAATGGTTTATTTCATTGAGGCAGTTCAATGTCTACTTAATGAACATGTTTGAGGCAACGTGGTCAGAGAGAAGCACCAGTCGGGTGTAAACGGTAACGTCGTTTTTATTATATCTTAAATATGGGTTTCAGGTCTGGCTTCATAAAACACATTCCCGTCAAGAACCTTTTTACATCTCAGCAGCTACGAATGACGAATGACAAATGACTGAGGTACATGCTCAAACTAAAGGGTCACCACTGGAACCTCTGATTGGCCTTGGCCAACTCCACCCCTGTAATTGCTGTGGGGTACCAACAGATGGCAATATTGTTTCCCCAATACTGCCCCCTCTCCTCAAGCAGGTTGATTTTACGAAAGGGCAAGGACACACAGAGAGGCATGTAGAGCCTCAATACAGATTGTATTTGTACATATACATTTTATTTTTCCACATACAGTATTAGATTTCTACATGGAAAATATACTCTTTCAACTTTCATTTTCCATTGCAGCTCAAAAATAGAATTTTTTGTACATTTTCATCAGTGTCAACAAACATTATCAGGGTAAACCAGAACTTTAAAAGCTTCAAAATACACTTCCCGTCGCACAGTGTCCATCATTATCACCAAAAGAGTCCAATTTGAAAGTGTCTTCATTCTAATTACAGCATAAAAGCAGTAGTAGTAGTGACAGTGTTTTAAAAAGAGGTGTCATGCTGCAATAATGGACTGCCTTAAAGCATATGCATGCTTTCCCTTCCATCAGCTGGACATTCATCTACAGGTAGGGCCGCTTTCATAGAAAGCAGGGATATGACATTCCACTCACTGGCAGTGGCTCATCCGTGTCTCTTCCCAGCTACAACGCCAAGTCAGTCTCTTATTCCAAGGACCTTGTTGGACACTGGACAGAAATTAAACATCTTGTCTCCTCTGACGGAAGGAAGAGGGCCTCGTAGGACCTGATTCTTCCAGATTCACTGAAGGCATTTTTTTTTAAAGGGGGGGGACGGACGGACTTGGATTGTGGAATTCCGGGCATCTAACCTCAAAGTTTGTGATCCTTCCATCTCAACGCGACAATCCTTTTTCCTGTCGCCGTCTCTTTTTTTTTTGAGCGATACAGGATGGACCAGGACCTGTGTGATTGTTAATGCCCTTTTCGCCTTACGAAATCGGATCACAGCTTGATATCTTGTGATTCTGACATCTTGGCGAGCGTCTTTTTGACCCGTAGCGCTGTGAGGCGGGAGGCTGGGTTGTGGGCCCAGCATTCTGTCATCAACCGTCCCATCTGTCTCAAACACTGAGAGGATGCAGATTTCTGTTAGGAAGATCGTTCAATTATGTGTGTTTGTGCATACGTACATGGAAATGTCGGATACTTTGATATATCCTACCTCGTCACTGGTCCACCGGTTGGGAAAGGATGGCCGTAGTCTCTTGATGCAGACCACCTCTTTCATATCTTCATATGAAGGGTCTGTGGGAACCAACTCATGGTAGGGCAGCTGGTACTCTTCAAGGATGCCTGCAAGAAAGAAGCAATCTGGGTTGGTGTGCTGTTTGATATTAGCAGATTTGATCAATGTCGAGCCGAACCCCAAGCTGCATCACCATCATTGTGGATATCTTGGCCTTTTAGGAGTTGTTTGTCTTAAAATGGAATGAGAACGTTTATTATATTTACCTCCGGAGATACACCGTCGGGCAATCTCCCAAAGAATCAGGCCAAAGCTGTACATGTCTGCCATGATGTAGGACTGAAAATGACTCTTGTTCAGCGTCTCGTCCAGAACCTCTGGAGGCATGTAGCGCTTCGTACCGACCTTAGTGTTGGGCGGGATGTCGACCTCGTTGGTGTCGCTGCAGTGACGAGAGACAACGGCTTGACTGGATATCACTGAGCCTTTTGAAATCTTTACAATGTAAAAGATCTTCAGAATGAAAAGGGGAATATTTCATTATAACACTCACCTAATGAACTTCACTGCCAGTCCAAGGTCAGCTATACAGCAGGTCCCATTTCTTTTCACTAATATGTTCTTACTCTTCAGATCCCTGTGAGCAATGGCCGGTTTGCCTTGGGTGCCAAAGATCTCGGTGTGGAGGTGACACAGACCCGACACAGAAGAGTAAGCCAGTCGTAGCATGGCTTTATTGTCCAGGGTCGTTGATTTGAGGTAGTCGTACAAGGAACCATTTTCATGGTAGTCAGTGATCAGGAAGAGTTGGGTCCAGGACCCAGTTCCTTTAATATCAGCGGCTATGAAGCCTGTGAATGGAGTAAAGAGCATGACGATAAAACAAAGGATTTGTATTTATTTTTTACCTCCACCAAAGACAGCTTGGATCCTCATGCTCAATTTGATATAAACTGCACAATTGAGTGGGAGGCGGTTATATAGCATCCAACTTGTCTTCTAGTTTACTGCTGGGTGATCTTTTAGCCCCGCCACCTAATCATTATGCATCTCGTGGTGTTTAATTATGCAAGCTTTGTTTTGCAATCTGCTGTTGTCCATTTTATAATTTGATGTGGTGTACAGTCCCTTGACTATAACTGATCAGTGTGGGTGTCAGCAGCCGTGTGGTGCAGCATAGATAGTTGTGAATGGACACAGTCCAACTCCAGCATGTTGTTGTTTTATTTATTTTTAGTAATTATTTTTTGTTCTTACTCCGAAGCTCACAGGATTATCAGGATGGCGGATTCATTCATTTGGAAAATCAACCACCAAAAACATAGCATCCTTCCACCCAGGAGATGATATTTTTGAATTGTAGCAATGGAGCACAGAGACTTGATTTGACGCGGTCATATTTAGGACAAAGTTATATAAAGAGGGCGTACGATTCAAAGGCATGACAAGCAGATGCATTAACCAAAGACAGGGTCCAATCTTACCCAGTATATTGTCGTGTCTCATTAAGACAGTCTGGTAAATCTCACTCTCTCTGGACCAACTGGCCTCATCGGTGGTGAAGAAGACTTTAACAGCCACCTTTTCGCCTCTCCACTTGCCCATCCACACCTCTCCATACCTCCCCTTGCCGATCTGCTTCACCATCTGGATGTGCTTGGCTATTGTTCTCTGCACCTGAAAGAAAAAGATGGTAAGTGGATATTAAATTAGTGTCTTCATGGTGTTTGATCACACAATTAAGCTCAGATAAGGAACACAAGTATCAGAACACATACAATAATAATAGATGTATCTAGTCAACTGTCGCTATCTCCCCAAAATATTTTTAAATGGAAATACACGAGACAATGTTTGATTATGTGGGCTCTATAATGCATCTGTATACAGTAATTTAAGGGCTCTTTGACTGAAGTACACCCATCTTACCAATAGGGGGAGCCCAGAGCCTGAGCCAGAGCTTTGCGACTGCTCTATCAGGTCCTTGAGCGATTCACCAGGGGGGCTGTAGGTCTCATCCTGCTCCAGACCAATAGTGTACCGAGGACGAGACTCTTGACGCTTGTACCTTTAAAATAAGGAATGATGAACTAGCCCTTCTCTTAAAAAACAAAAACAATCAAGACATATTTGCTATGATATGCAATGTGTTCCACAATATGTAGCCAGAAGAGTGAATAAATGTGTTTGATGATGTCATAGTTACCTGAAGTAGTAGAAGAGAATAATGGCAACCAGTATAACGCTGCACACAAGGACTGAGACCAGCAGTGCCATATGGTGGATCTTTGAATCTACGTAGACTGCAGAAAGAAGGATGATGAGGAGGTGAAAAAAAGTGAGGATGGTTGTGAGTGAATAAAAATAAGATGAGGCAGAGCAAAAGCACAATTTCTCTCTTGCTCTTACTGATTAAGATCTGTAATGCAGAACATAATGTATATGACGTGTACGGCTCGAGCTCAAGAAAGTTAAGCAGAAATCAAATCTAAAACACTTCTGACATTCCTCGTAGAATAAATGAGGGGAAAATTGTGATAATTCTACACACAAAAAAAAGGTCATCCTTAGAAACCACTTGAACAAAGCGATGTACAGTCAATCAAGAACAACTCATATTTCACTCATCAATTTTTCATTTTGTTCTGGCAAACACTCTTTTCCCTGACGGCTCTCGACAACAGTGAGAGGAAGCCCGAAGCCGAGTCGATGAATTATCCTCCTGATCCCCGTGATAGGGTTTCAGATTGATGACTCCGCCCTCGGTGTCGGCTGCTGTGGCCTGTGATTTCCCAGGAAATCTAAGCTTACTGTCTCTCAAACACAGAATAAGAGCCTCACGCGTGCACATAAAGTATTGAGGCGCTGGTATTCTCACGCCACCGAGTAGCCTTTTCAATCTACAGGGCCGGTTGACATTAACTCTCCCGCTACCTTCGCTACGCGAGCTGTCTTTGACTACGCTGATAATGTCGTGATGTTTCTATTTAGGAATCCGTCGCAGTTTTTGGCACTACCCACTGTTCATCATTGTTATGGTCACCTGCCAAATACTAGAAATCTTTCTAGTATTTCATGAACAAGAAAAGAGCTGGAAGACACTTACTAGGAGGTGAGAGTGGGGGCAGTGTCGGGTGCAGGTTTTTGTTGCAGTAATCTTGCTCTGTGCAGCATTCAATCAATCGTCTTTGACGCGAGCTCCCCGTGTCCTGCCGGATGAAACAGATTTTTTTTCATTACTTTATTCATTTTTATTTTTACTGCTTACTTTGGTTGGTCAGATAAAACAAATCAGTCTCTGGGAAACTGCCATGTATACACATTTCACTATACTGTAACTATACTGCAGTATTTGAAAATGAAAAGAAATCAATAAAGCAACAATAAAGGATGTCGGCAAAATTGTGTCATACAAATGTCAAAAGAAAGTTCTGGCGCATAAAAAAAAGGGAGATATATAAATATATCTCACCCGACACTGAAATTCTGAACCGACGAGCCCCAGACAACCTGCCGTCTGGACCGGTGCCCCTCCCTCCTCCACCACCATGGTAAAACAGTAGCCGTCCGTCCTGGAAAACACGATTTCTCTAGCGTGAGCAAAGCAAGCGCTAATTTAATGCCATAAAATATATGTACGCATCGACACTGATGGTGAATGCTTAACCACAGCAGTTTAATTCCCCCGCAAGCCTGCAATGCTACCATTGCTCCACTCCCACTCCTCCTTGTACCTGCATGTATTATTGATTGAATCCTCAGGGCAGTGATGATAACAGTGACACCACAGTTGTCTCTGGGAGGACAACGCAGGAGCAGTGCTGCCGCTAGTGTCTTTCCCACTCTCCGCTGCCTCCTTATTGGATGCTCGTAACAGCATGCCGTCCAATATATTGCCTATAAGACAACAAAAAATAAGAATGGAGACATTTAGAGACCGGATAGCATTTTTCACACACACACAGAACCCTCTCCTGCTGTTCATTCGACTCCCCCATCACATCTACACACTAATTTGTATTTTTTTTTTTTTTCGGATAACATTTATAAATTGCAAACAATATTTTTACAGAGAGAACAATCATTGCAAAAGTGTGCATATATTATGTTGATGAGTGTGTCTTTACACCGGTGCACACAGCGTCTGAAATAACACCTACTGTATAATACTCATAATAAAAGCATTGTCCTTTTGGACAATGTATTCTGAATGATCAAAGAAGCAGAATCCTCTTATTTTATCAGGTGCCACTCCTCATGCACATCATATGGAGAGTCATCACAGTGACACTCCATGACAGTAGTCATGGAGCGTAAATGTTCAATAAATGCTCAATAAAATGTTAAAAGTAACAGAAATAAACCTTTGAGCATAGACAACCAGTACTGTGAAATATGTTCACTAAAAGTTTTTTTTTTCCCTTCTCCAACTGATACAAGAATAGAACACAGCTGCTGTGTTCTCTGCACATCCTTTTTCATAAGGACACTGTCACCACTTGAAACTGGATAATGGACGTGTCTTCCCTTCACGGCTCTGGAGATTTTCATTCATTCCAGCATGATCATTGAGATCAGATGCGTAGCAGCTGCAAGCAGAGCTCGTCCTTCCTGACAGAAGTGAACCATAAGCAGATACTCAATCTGTTCTCTGACTCCCATTTCAACCTTTTATCCTCAAACACATTTTTATAGCATATGTGCAACTGGGCAAAACTGTTATAATATAATACACATCCCAAAAATATACAAGCTAATATACAAACTTACTGTCACACAGTATTTTTAATGCTTGACTGCAATAACATCGTTTGATGCTCATTAATCCACAGACTTAGGAACACAACTAATATTATTAGAGAGAACCAAGCGACTGAAGCTTTTCTGCTGGGTTACATTGAATGAGCAGTCCAATAGATGAGGTGGTGCTGCTCATTCATTGGCTGTGATACGAGTCTGTCCTGACACCCTCTGTCGACATAGGACTTTTTATTACTCATGCAAAACCTGTCTTTCTTTCATTAATAAAGTGTGTGCGATGTCTGCTTCACAGCACACCGTTTCCTCGCTTTGAACAAAGGAAACTATGGATAAAGCATGACTTTGAAAAATTCTTTCCACCAAGCAAAGTCATTTGTCACGAAGCAGTTTGGTTACTAAATGTGTCTCTTGTACTGGCAACAATGCCACCAGAGAGGGCTGGTTGGGTTTAAAGGGGTCACAGTAACAATTGACCGATTTGAGAGAAAGGGAGCGAGGAAGAGTAGGAGGGGGAGAAGAAATGGGGATTAACAAACAAGAAGTGACAGAGCTGCAGGGAACTGGTGGGCAGTGTAGCAGCACACAGAGGGACAGAGCAGAGGCCACTGGCCTGAGCGCCTGAGCCCCCCCCACCCCCACCCCCTCCCATCAATCCATCCATAATGCTCGCTCACTTTGTGTCTCACTCAGAGGCAAACCTCGCTCAAGAAAGAAGTTTTCAGGGATGTGAGTTTGTTTTTAGTATTTAATTTTGTAGAAATGGCATTACAGGCTAGGAGTAGCTCTACCAGTATTTGACACCCATATGGTGTTCCATAGGGCCCGCCGGATAGTCGAACCTCGGATTCAGGAGGAGCAATGTGGTTTTCGTCCTGGCCGTGGAACTGTGGACCAGCTCTACACCCTCGGCAGGGTCCTTGAGGGTGCATGGGAGTTTGCCCAACCAGTCCACATGTGTTTTGTGGATCTGGAGAAGGCATTCGACCGTGTCCCTCGGGGAGTCCTGTGGGGGGTGCTCCGGGAGTATGGGGTGTCGGACCCCCTCATACGGGGTGTCCGCTCCCTATATGACCGGTGCCAGAGCTTGGTCCGCATTGCTGGCTATTCCCAGTGCGGGTTGGACTCCGCCAGGGCTGCCCTTTGTCACCGATTCTGTTCGTAACTTTTATGGACAGAATTTCTAGGTGCAGCCAGGGCGTTGAGGGGGTTCGGTTTGGTGACCTCAGGATTGGATCGCTGCTGTTTGCAGACGATGTGATCCTGTTGGCTTCATCAGGCCGTGCCCTCCAGCTCTCACTGGATCGGTTCGCAGCCGCATGTGAAGCGGCCGGGATGAGAATCAGCACCTCCAAATCCGAGGCCATGGTTCTTAGTCGGAAAAGGGTGGAGTGCACCCTCCAGGTCGGGGAGGAGATCCTGCCCCAAGTGGAGGAGTTCAAATACCTCGGGGTTTTGTTCACGAGTGAGGGAAGAATGGAGCGAGAGATCGACAGACGGATCGGTGCAGCGTCTGCAGTCATGCGGACTCTGCACAGATCCGTCATGCTGAAGAGAGAGCTGAGTCGAAAGGCGAAGCTCTCGATTTACCGGTCGATCTTCGTTCCTACCCTCACCTATGGTCACGAGCTTTGGGTAGTGACCGAAAGAACGAGATCCCGGGTACAAGCGGCTGAAATGAGCTTCCTCCGTAGGGTGGCTGGGCTCTCCCTTAGAGATAGGGTGAGAAGCTCAGTCATCCGGGAGGAGCTCGGAGTAGAGCCGCTGCTCCTCCGCGTTGAGAGGGGCCAGATGAGGTGGCTCGGACATCTATTCAGGATGCCTCCTGAACGCCTCCCTGGTGAGGTGTTCAGGGCACGTCCCACCGGGAGGAGACCACGGGGAAGACCCAGGACACGCTGGAGAGACTATGTCTCTCGGCTGGCCTGGGAACGCCTCGGGATCCCCCCGGAAGAGCTGGAGGAAGTGGCCGGGGAGAGGGAAGTCTGGGTTTCCCTGCTTAGGCTGCTGCCCCCGCGACCCGGCCCCGGATAAGCGGAAGAAAATGGATGGATGGATGGATGGTGTTCCATCCTGGTTTGTGTCTCCCAATGCATGATCCATTCTCATTCTCTCATCGATCCCGACTTCTGCATGAGCCTAGCCCATCTGTCAGTGGGCGGGAGAGTGACCGAGGTCAAATCTTCTACTGTTTTGGAAAAGAAAAACACGCTGACCCCGCATGTTCCTCGTATCTTATCCAACAGAAAATGAAAATCCACTCCATGGAGACAGAAAAAAATGATTTAGTCTTCAAGATGCAAAAAGAATATGCATATGCGTAGATTCTGACTGAGAAATTATTGAAATAAATTGCATTGTTTATATGGGTAAAGAAATATAAGGCTAAGCTACCCCTGTAAAAGCCTTAAATTACCAATGGAGAGCCAATGCAAAGCTTACTAAGTACCGCTAATGTCACAACATGTCACAAGTCAAATGAGCTGCGCCCTGAAACTGGTAAATTCCCACCGACTAAAATGTTTTAAGCTCTTTGACCAGCATTGCCGTCCAGACACCAGTCTAACCTTCCAGGTGTATCCTCTGGGCTTTCTCCGACTTGATGGGAGGATACAGGGGCTGCTGTTAAACACACAATCAACCGCCATCGCCCCCCCCACAAACCCAAAATAAAGCTCAATGGGCCCACTTTTAGAAGTCCTTGCCTCGTGCAAGTTGAAATACAAAAAGAAAAGGCGATGGCAGATATTGAGATTGATCTGCTCAGAGTTGCAGCGAGGAAGACGACGAGACGAAGGCAGAGCATGTCGTGGGAGATATTCATTAGTTATCCTGGCCATGTCAAACAAGGCCTAGCAGAAAGGCCCATGTAAACATTACCCACCTCCCCTTCCACTTAAGACTCGCTCCTTTGACTACGCCGCTCCCCGTCGGCCCCCATCTTTCCCCTGAGTAGTAGTTTATCTTGCCGGTGTTTGACAGTGCCATCGGTACAGCAAACCAATCATGGCAGGCTCTTTCTTTTTCTTTCTCAGCTCTCTCTCTCTCGGCTTCCATGAATGTCCGGTGCCAGGTCTTTATCTCCGTGTTCTTCTTCCTGTCAATGTTATGATGAGTCAAGTCATCCCACATTTGCAGGAATGTCTTAACGAACCCCAGTCTGTAATCTGGAGGGTGGGAAACTTCGGTCGTCAGTCTCGCTATTTTGACTAGACTTGCTTTGAAATTCAAACAGTCTCAAACTGTTTTTAGTTTTATCTAAACTATATATTTTCATCTGTAGTTTAACTATGGGATTAACAAAATCAAACTAGCTATAGCCGTTTTATTAATCATTTTGTCTTGTATTATGTTTGGTAGATAAAAGAAAAAATCAAACTCCTTGCACTTTAAAGCTCAAGTTTATAAGAAGGATGTGTTTTTTGACACGGCTATGAAAGTAAGTAGGATTATCTTAAGTAAATGAAGTATGCATGTGTGATTATAATTTAAAACTGTTAATAAAGTTTGCTGCTATGTGGTGGTGTTTTCTGAAAAGCCACTCAACCTGGTTACTCCTGACATACTGGATTCAAAATCATATAGAGAAACTGAAAAAAACAAATGTAGTTGATATATGATATACAAAGGGGATTCTTACCCGGCAGGGAATGGCCCTGAGGCGGGGGTGATGCAATCGCTGTTAGCAAGATAACTCAAAACGTTCTGGACAGATCTTCATGGAATTTTCAGGAAATGTCGAGAAGGTTACCAAGATTACATTTTGGTGGTGATCCAGAAGAGATCCTGGATTCTGGATCACTTTGAAATCTACGTTAACATTGCAGTCAATGGAGCTTAAAAATGTGTTCGCCAATATCTGATTATTGACCAATGTTTATAGAATTTGACACAGTCATGTAGGGTGGGGGCCTCTCTCTCACCACCAACTTATCTGGATCGGATCCAGAATGACGTTAGGAAAAAATATGACATTTTAACATTGAAAACTCCATTTATGGATTCAAAAATCAGTTAAAAAATAAAATAAAATACACATAAACTCTGAATAACTTTTCATGGTTGGTGTATAAAGACTCTTAGTGATGATCCAGATCACCATGTGGACGGTGTAAATCCAATTATGAGGGGAATGAGCTGCTCGGCAGAGGTCTGCGCTCTCTGAGTGCTTTGTTTTTACAATAAAACCAACACAATGAAACCAGTGAGAGTTCAGGTTGATGAAGTTGCTTTCAGGCCTGAGGTCCTCCAACACAGCATCATCAACAGCCCTTCAAACATTCATTCATTATGTCTCCCTGATGAATGATGCAGTAATGAGCCAGTGCCAGCCTTTGGTTATACAGCTGTCACCTTCCAGCTTTATGCTGGTGTGTGTGTGTATTTCTTTTCAAGTGGATGAGTTGCACAAGTATTCAAAAAGTTTGAGTTCATTTAATGAGATACAAGGAAATGATGCCGGAAGTGTGAGAGAGGAACATGAAGAAAAGAGTGAAAGGACACCAGCTGGTTTTGCCTCTTCATCAAAAGCTCATTTTCTCCTTCTCAAGGCCATCTGTGGCCTCCTACTAACAAAACAACAGATATCAAGTCAGACACTGCCCGTCTGACTCGATCAATAAATAGGCTGTGACTGCGTAATGGAAGCAATCCAGATGCGTCAGTTTCAAATCCAGCTCTGGAGCCTTTTCCTGATATGGCTTTATGATACAGGATAAAATGCATTGGCCATTAAGACAACAATGAAAGCCACATATATACTAGGCAAGGGTAAAATGCTTTTGAAGGTAGCATTGCACTTAATAAGCAACATTCAATGTAAATAAAAATGGAATTGACAGGATGCAGAAATATTACATTTCCTGAAGTTCTACTCAACTGCTTAATCTGATTCCTTTAAATATAAAATATACAATGAAGTTTAGCCTACAATTACATTTTCTTCAGAAGTAAGCAGTATTCACTTCTACCTATAGAAGCTCCATTAGTGGCTTCTTTAACATTTGTTCTCCCTCAATGCTCTTTATCTTTAACAAATGTGCGCAAATATGTTAAACGTTGTCGTCCCAGCCACAGACCAAAAGCAGATCCACTGCCTTCAAGCACGTGCTTCCAAAATTATTGTTCCCCAGAAACACCTAAAACTGAGTCTGAGATCCAGCGACCAAACAGCATACTTGGACTATGACGTGTGTACACAACAGAGTAATATGGAGCGTCGGGTTACAGTACACACACACACACACACACACACACCCATGGTCCATTCAGACTTGGAAGATATTTTTACCATACTGGACATGCTATTCCCAGACTATCATCATGTGATTCATTGTTTCACCGTGATGGCATGCAAAACATCATGTCCATAAACCTTTAAACAATAGTCACACAAGCCAAGTCAATAGTTTCAAACTGCAACAGTGTGTAATGTGCATGCTAAAAAATGGTTGGTGTATAAATATGCCAACAACAATGTATAACCTTTTATAACCCTAACCCATATACCATCCTTTTTGTACACTCGTGGCCAGAAGTTTTGGGTCACTTAGAAATGTCCTTATTTTGAAAGAGAAGCACAGTTTTTCAATGAAGATAAATTTAAAACTAATCAGAAATACTCTCTATACATGACTAATGACTATTCTAGCTGCAAACATTTACACCATCCCTACATCAAGTATAAAAGCTACTACTAATTTTAGATTTGGTCCTCAAAGAGAGTTCGATGCTTATTGGGCAGTTGGATGCAAGTCTGTATATTTCTGAGGTAATAGTGATTCAGGTTACACCACATAGCAGCAAATGCTAGGCCAAGGTTAACTGAGCTGCTTTGTTAGTTTGTAGTGACACAACACGCACAATATCCCAGCTCAAGTTGGAACGCCAAGTAATACAGGCTGATAAGAAGTGCTGGAAAATGTGAAACTTTGTATTCCAGGTGTGTTCCAGGGTAACCTTGAAAAACAGAAACAATCAACATAAAAAAAGTTGTTTGGTTGATTTTAAATTAAAACAGTTCCTCTGCTGGTGCCTTGTGCCTACTTGTGAAAGTCAGTAAAACCGAATAATGAGTTTGGTTTCTTCAGGGTTTGAACTTCTTATCCCATCACCTGGATGAGAATTATATATATAATAATAATAAAAAAAACTGAATCCCATTCAGCTGTTTACTGGTGTTTGCTTGAAATTATTAATTATTAATTAAACAAAATACAGAACAGCATAGTGTTAAGATTATTATTATTTACTATCATATCACACATTCACAGCCAGGACAAATTTCCAAATGCAGTTTCATTATAACAGGGATTCGCTGCACCTTTTCAGACGAGATACGCTTTACTTCCCAGTGAGCTAAACGCTCGGCATCCGCACCTTCATCCAGTGGTAGTTACTGCATCAGCAGCAGAATGTGTGATAAATATAGTGGATCCTGGGCTCTGCCAAAAAGCTCAAAAGTGTCAGGGCACAGCTCCACCTCCATGCACTGATGTGTAATCACTGTTGCTGGCTGGATTCACATCGCACACAATCATTCTCAAACAGAACTAATAGCCACTGACAATAATTGCTCGGGCTGAACGATAAATGAATGAAATCTGAATTTGAGACGTCCGGCGCCGAGAATGAGAACAAATCTATGGGCAGTTGAGTGCCTCGCTGTGTGCCTGTGGGAGCACAGAGTGTTGTTGTTGTGCGTGTGTGTGTGTGTGTGCGTGTGCAAGTGAGTTAGTGTTTGAGAATAGATGGCTGGCTGATGGTGTTAACATTACAGCTGCCATGTGTTTATTTTCCAGAATGCTGGTGCGTGGCGTCTCGGTCATCTCCGCATGCTTTAACAGTCCCTTTCCATCCATTCACAGCCTGTGTGTGTGTGTGTGTGTGTAGAGTGTGTGTCTGTTGTGGGAGGATATGCAAGTATTTCGCCTTCAAGTGTGTGTGGAATGTGGACATTAATGTGTATTTGTGTGACATCTGTGACAA
>NW_027180702.1:0-47000 GCF_040956055.1 Brachionichthys hirsutus | reverse complement strand
CTCCTTCAGGAATGTCATTTATCATATAGGGACAACTACAAAGTTTTTGCAGATAGGTGGCATTATGGTCAATCGGCATGGTCAGGAGACAACAAAAACAGGGCATCTGGGGTTGCTGTATTGTTTAGAGGGCAGGATTTTATTATCCAAAAGGTGCAGAATATAATAGACGGAAGGCTTCTTTGTGTGGATGTTGTATGGAACAATGTTCCTTTAAGGATAATTAATGTCTATTGTTCTGTAATTCTTCAAGCTCGCCTGGAAATCATAAAAGCAATACAGCCACTCCTTATATGTAGTAGAGAGGTCATCCTGGGTGGAGACTTTAATTGCCTATTGGACAAGAAGGACAGACTAACTAACACAACAGTGAGGTTGGACTCCAGTTCCGAAGCCTTAAGTAGTCTGGTGCAAGATTTTAAATTGGTAGACACCTTTCGCACAATAAACCCCCATGTACCTGGGTACACTTGGACCAATGGGAAAACTCACTCAAGATTAGACTTTTTATTCATATCAAAGAGGCTGCTGGTTGCTGATGCCTCAGTGATGCCGGTATTCTTCTCCGATCATGCAAAAATTGACTGTTCTCTGGGGTTTAAGAGCACATTTTCATCAACAAGTAAAAAAAAAATACATTTTTAAATGTCATTGAGCTCACCGTGTCAACACTAACTTGCTCATTAAAACATTCCCCAATTTCCACAACTTTCTTAGTTCTGCAGCATCAAACTTTGCCTTATCTCTAAGAATATAATCATTAACAGTTGAATGTCCTGCTTTTACAACTGATTCTGGGGATCAATAAAATTTCTTGAATACTAGTAAATTTCTATCCTTCCACATCCCTTCTTTGATACAATTAATGACAGCCCACCATCTTTCGCATTTTTCACAATCGCCTGGGTCAAAGTCACCATATAAAATATCTTTTTCATTTGGTTCTCTATAGAGCTCCGATAACCACAGCTTTAGGATTGTCCACACTTTCCGGGCAAAGGAGCAGTACCAAAACATGTGGCTCACATTCTCGTCATTAAAACAGTTCAACCTTGGACATTTGGCAGACCTAGAACATCGTCTTTTCTTAAGAAAGGCTCGTGTTGGCATACGATCATGCACCGCCTTCCAGGCCAGATCCTTATGTGTGTTCAAAAGAAAGGGGGAGTTTACATTTTTCCACACTTGAATACATTTTGTTGTTGTTAAAGTTTGCACAGGTGTTAAGCGTAATGTCCGGGCTGACAAACTCTCTTCAATAACTTCTCTCTTTGCAAATTCTTTTGAACACTTTCCAAGATTGGCTCGTTTTAGAATAGTAATAGCCTTATCATATAGTGCCGGCCTTGTTTCAGCATGTGGAGTACTAAGAGGGAGTCTTCCACCCACTCTGGACAAAATGTTTTGGCCAACCCAAAATTTTGCAAAGTATGTCCAGAGACTGGTGTTCTTATCACTTAAGACCGCATTTAATATTGGCGTTAAAAACAAGGCTTCCAATTTCACGCCAAGTTCTGGAACTGCTTTTCCACCTTTATCCAAGGGCTTGTACATAATATCTCTTTTAACATGCTCTTGGTGAGAACTCCATATAAATTGAAACATAGTCCTTGTCAAGGCTGTGAGGAAGGACCTAGGAACTGGCAAGGTTGCTGCCAGAAAAGTCAGGGAGGCCAGAATCTCTGACTTAACAACAAGAACCTTTCCCGTAAAGCTAAGGTCTCTGTCTTCCCACTGTAAGAGTTTCCCTTTTATAGCTGGAAGTCTATTTTCCCAATTTAGGTTTTCCATATCCTTTCCGATCTGTATTCCCAAGACTTTCAATCGTTCTCTCTTTATGACAAGTCCTAATGCAAATTTTTCTTCATGCCAATTGAGATAGAGCATCTCACTCTTAGACCTATTCAGTTTTGCCCCAGCTGCCAGAGCAAAACAGTCACACCACTGAATGGTATTAAACACTGACCTGTTTTCTGTACATAATAATGTGATATCATCCATATATAAAGTCAGTTTTGCTTCTTTTCCACTACTGCCTGGAACAAGGAGGCCACGAATAGATGTGTCCTTCCTAATTGCACAGGCCAGTGGTTCGATGGCCAAGATGAATAACATGGCAGATAAAGGACATCCTTGTCTAACTCCTGATTGAACCTTAAATGGTTCAGTAATATGACCATTTACACTTATTCTGCTAGTGCAATCAGAGTATAACAAATCTACCCAGGCTCGTATTCGTGGGCCAAATCCAAAGCAAACCAAAACTTCTTTTAAATAAGTGTGGTTTATTTTATCAAAGGCTTTCTCTAAATCAAGGGCTGCAATGCATAATGGTGTTCTTCTGTCCATAGCGTAAAGGTAGCAGTCTCTAACTAGGGCCAAGCTATCACTCATAGCCCTTCCTGGTACTGAGCAAGTTTGTTCTTTGCCCACTATTTTATCTGCAACTTTCTGGATGCGGAGAAATAATGCCTTTGCCAGAATCTTACGGTCCACCCCGAGCAGAGTAAGTGGGCGCCAATTCTTGACTTCTTTTTTGTCTCCCTTTTTATACAAAAGTGAGATTATGCCATCTCTCAGTGAAGGCGGTAGACTTCCTTGTAATAAACTCTCATTATACATTGACAGCAAGGGGGCCTTCAATTCTTCCCAGAAGGTGATATAAAATTCTTTGGGCAAACCATCTGCCCCTGGGGCCTTATTGTTCTGCATACTCTCCAGCGCCATTGTCAGTTCATACATAGATAGGTCACGATCGAGTTGTACCTTATAGTCAATCACATTCTTATCTATGTTAGAGAGGAGATTTGCCACAGATGCTTCATCCACCTCTTCCCCTGAATATAGGTCTTGGTAGAAGGTATGCACACAGCTCAGCATATCCTTTATATCAGTTTGCATTCTACCATCTTTATCATTTAAAGCTTCAATTGTATTTCTAGGTCGAGCTAATTTCCTAAAAAAATACCGTGAGCATTTCTCATTAACCTCCATGTGATTAATCCTGCTGCGTGTTAATAAACCACGGCTGGCCTCTGAAGCTAGGTGTAACATCTCTCTCTTTAGCTCTATTATAGCTTCCACAACATCAAAACCAAGTTGCGACATGGTATAAAGTCGCTGTAACTTTGCCTGCTGTTTCTTAAGTACAAAGCGCCTTTTCTTGGCTGCCTTCCTCCCTTCATTGACGAAGAAGCTCTTGGTTCTCACTTTCACTTCATCCCACCATTCTCCAACTGAATCAAAGGCAAACTGCAGAGAGGACCACATGTGAAATTTGTCCCTGAATCTATTGATCACCCCCGGGTCTTGCAGCAAGGATACATTCAGCTTCCATAAGCCTTTACCCTTGTTCAATCTGCTCTTAAACCCCAGAGAACAGTCAATTTTTGCATGATCGGAGAAGAATACCGGCATCACTGAGGCATCAGCAACCAGCAGCCTCTTTGATATGAATAAAAAGTCTAATCTTGAGTGAGTTTTCCCATTGGTCCAAGTGTACCCAGGTACATGGGGGTTTATTGTGCGAAAGGTGTCTACCAATTTAAAATCTTGCACCAGACTACTTAAGGCTTCGGAACTGGAGTCCAACCTCACTGTTGTGTTAGTTAGTCTGTCCTTCTTGTCCAATAGGCAATTAAAGTCTCCACCCAGGATGACCTCTCTACTACATATAAGGAGTGGCTGTATTGCTTTTATGATTTCCAGGCGAGCTTGAAGAATTACAGAACAATAGACATTAATTATCCTTAAAGGAACATTGTTCCATACAACATCCACACAAAGAAGCCTTCCGTCTATTATATTCTGCACCTTTTGGATAATAAAATCCTGCCCTCTAAACAATACAGCAACCCCAGATGCCCTGTTTTTGTTGTCTCCTGACCATGCCGATTGACCATAATGCCACCTATCTGCAAAAACTTTGTAGTTGTCCCTATATGATAAATGACATTCCTGAAGGAGAAAAATGTCATTCGGCTCCGAATGTAAAAACGTGAAGGCTGACTGACATTTCACAGGGTCATTTAGTCCTCTTGTATTCAGAGATGCAATAGAGAGATGTGTCATGACAAAAGGTGTGGGGAGGCAAAGGTATTCTCAAACAACTTTTTTGTGGCATCTACTTTACCTTCTTTTTCTTAACCCGCACATAGTCTGTCTGTAGGGTCATGTCTTTGATGAGGGTCGTTGAGGAGAAGGCAGCCACATCATTAGGTTCCAAAAACGGCTGTGATGTGGGTGATGAAACTGACCAATCCGCTGAAGACGCATCACGGTGGGGTAAGGGAGAAGATTCCCCTGATGTGGGCGACTCCTGTTGCCGTTTCTTCGCCTGCGAATCCGTTGGCGCTGGTCTGGAAGATGGTATGGGCGGCAGTACCCCGGCCTTTCCCCCCGAGGACTCCTGGCGAGGCTTCTGTGGTTGCGGTGGATTTGCGGCACCTCGGGAGGCGGGGAGGTTAGCTATCAAAATGTCCAAGATTTTATCATGGTCATGGCACATCATCGGTAACTTCTCCACGTGAGCGCTTGCCCCAGTATCCTGGGGAGGGCCCACCGGTTCCAAGATGTCGGTGGTCTCCATTGAGGTCATGTCGTAATTGGACACAACAATGCCCTCACCCGGAGGTTCCGCACTCCAGTCTAAAATTGCCTCCACCCCCTCATCAGGTGGCAGTTCCTCACTTTGCCGTAGAATAGTCGTGCCTGATGGCTGCGGAAGTGCATTACTGTCTGACACTAGGGTCTGGCTGCCCTCAGGTTCATCAGCCCTCAAGGTCTGGCTTGATGGTGTTGCTATTTGTCCTATGGATGACTTCAGCCGATTAGAATAGGCTTGTGGACAGTCTCTGAAGCGATGATCAACTGAGGAGCAGAGGTTACATTGAAGAGGGGTTGAGCATTGCGCTGATGTATGATCTGACGCTTTACAGTTTTTGCAGAAACTCCTTGTACATGCAGCCGCCAGATGGTCCAGACCGCCACATTTCCTGCATTCTTTCGGCTGCCCCGAATAGAAGACTGTACCCCTGAATGCACCCAACTGGATAGAGCTTGGGATATGCTGCATTACTCCCTCTTGTCGGTTGAGACGAACTTGGAACCGTCTGGTTCCAGTCTTGATTCCATCAATGTCCATTACTTCCATGGCGTTGATCACCTCGCAGTGCCTTGCCATCCACGTCCACACGTCTTGGTTTCTTACTTTCTCAGAAAAGATCATAACATGGACAGTCCGTATATCTCTCTCCACTAGAGGTGTCACAGCGATCTCTCTGAAAGCCGCTGAGGTTTCTTTCTTGACCTTAAATCTTTCCAAGCAATTTTCAAAAAGCTGCATGGTGGAAAATACAACTTCAAAAATCTTCTTACCAGGATAGGCGAAAATGTACTCAAGTTGATTAGTCGAAAATCCAAGCTCTTTCTGCAGAATCTGCCGACTAAACTGGAGACGGTCCATCTGCAGTTCGCCCAAAAGGTCAAAACGGACAGCATTTCTCCGAGTAGCTTGGCCATGCGCTGAAGACATGGTGGAATATTAGCTAAATCCAACCATAGACTTCTGTTTGGCTCGAGCCCTCAAGCACTGAATTGTGTCCCATACACCGCACGACAGCAATTAAGTGGTAACTTCCCTGGGCAAACCACCTTGGTGATCATGGTATCGCCCCTGCCAGGTAAGTATGCCTTGGAACAGTCGGCCAAAGCGGCATCCTTCCCACACACACCGCCCTGCCCTGTGGCGCAAGCAATATGATTCGCAAAAGGCATTCTGGATGAAGCAGCCACATCGTTTGATATTCAAAAACGCAGCTCAAAAGTCTTCGTTTTGTGTGGGCAACAAGTTTTATCCATTTTGGTCACGTTTGCAGTCATTCCTTTCTCCATTACATACATAAATTGCACAATGTATAGCTAGTTTTCACGCAGTTTCTGTGACAGAGAGGGGGAAATAATCTCAGCAATCACTCAAAAGTTAAAAGTCCAAATGTGCTGTCCAATCACCAGCATCTGGACACATTTCCTTTCACCAACACCAAGACCGTGCAGTTGTCAGACACTCCCCACCCCTGCTTCTCAGGTGACTCAGCACGCCTTTTCTCTCACGAGGACAGTGGAAATCCACCGAGTGAACTCAGCCCCGCACGGAGGGCAGGGATCTGTCCTACATGTAACCCGATTGCAATTTTCCTTCAACAAATGGATCAGGGGAGAGCGCGAACGCAGTCCCCCACTACCAGAAATTATGCAGTCGAGATTCCCACATGTGGGGAATTCGCAGAAGTCAGCACAGCCGCAGTGCAATGGCGTAGCCTCGTCCTGGGCAAACCACCTTGGTGATCATGGTATCGCCCCTGCCAGGTAAGTATGCCTTGGAACAGTCGGCCAAAGCGGCATCCTTCCCACACACACCGCCCTGCCCTGTGGCGCAAGCAATATGATTCGCAAAAGGCATTCTGGATGAAGCAGCCACATCGTTTGATATTCAAAAACGCAGCTCAAAAGTCTTCGTTTTGTGTGGCCAACAAGTTTTATCCATTTTGGTCACGTTTGCAGTCATTCCTTTCTCCATTACATACATAAATTGCACAATGTATAGCTAGTTTTCACGCAGTTTCTGTGACAGAGAGGGGGAAATAATCTCAGCAATCACTCAAAAGTTAAAAGTCCAAATGTGCTGTCCAATCACCAGCATCTGGACACATTTCCTTTCACCAACACCAAGACCGTGCAGTTGTCAGACACTCCCCACCCCTGCTTCTCAGGTGACTCAGCACGCCTTTTCTCTCACGAGGACAGTGGAAATCCACCGAGTGAACTCAGCCCCGCACGGAGGGCAGGGATCTGTCCTACATGTAACCCGATTGCAATTTTCCTTCAACAAATGGATCAGGGGAGAGCGCGAACGCAGTCCCCCACTACCAGAAATTATGCAGTCGAGATTCCCACATGTGGGGAATTCGCAGAAGTCAGCACAGCCACAGTGCAATGGCGTAGCCTCGTCCTGGGCAAACCACCTTGGTGATCATGGTATCGCCCCTGCCAGGTAAGTATGCCTTGGAACAGTCGGCCAAAGCGGCATCCTTCCCACACACACCGCCCTGCCCTGTGGCGCAAGCAATATGATTCGCAAAAGGCATTCTGGATGAAGCAGCCACATCGTTTGATATTCAAAAACGCAGCTCAAAAGTCTTCGTTTTGTGTGGGCAACAAGTTTTATCCATTTTGGTCACGTTTGCAGTCATTCCTTTCTCCATTACATACATAAATTGCACAATGTATAGCTAGTTTTCACGCAGTTTCTGTGACAGAGAGGGGGAAATAATCTCAGCAATTACTCAAAAGTTAAAAGTCCAAATGTGCTGTCCAATCACCAGCATCTGGACACATTTCCTTTCACCAACACCAAGACCGTGCAGTTGTCAGACACTCCCCACCCCTGCTTCTCAGGTGACTCAGCACGCCTTTTCTCTCACGAGGACAGTGGAAATCCACCGAGTGAACTCAGCCCCGCACGGAGGGCAGGGATCTGTCCTACATGTAACCCGATTGCAATTTTCCTTCAACAAATGGATCAGGGGAGAGCGCGAACGCAGTCCCCCACTACCAGAAATTATGCAGTCGAGATTCCCACATGTGGGGAATTTGCAGAAGTCAGCACAGCCGCAGTGCAATGGCGTAGCCTCGTCCCAGGCAAACCACCTTGGTGATCATGGTATCGCCCCTGCCAGGTAAGTATGCCTTGGAACAGTCGGCCAAAGCGGCATCCTTCCCACACACACCGCCCTGCCCTGTGGCGCAAGCAATATGATTCGCAAAAGGCATTCTGGATGAAGCAGCCACATCGTTTGATATTCAAAAACGCAGCTCAAAAGTCTTCGTTTTGTGTGGGCAACAAGTTTTATCCATTTTGGTCACGTTTGCAGTCATTCCTTTCTCCATTACATACATAAATTGCACAATGTATAGCTAGTTTTCACGCAGTTTCTGTGACAGAGAGGGGGAAATAATCTCAGCAATCACTCAAAAGTTAAAAGTCCAAATGTGCTGTCCAATCACCAGCATCTGGACACATTTCCTTTCACCAACACCAAGACCGTGCAGTTGTCAGACACTCCCCACCCCTGCTTCTCAGGTGACTCAGCACGCCTTTTCTCACGAGGACAGTGGAAATCCACCGAGTGAACTCAGCCCCGCACGGAGGGCAGGGATCTGTCCTACATGTAACCCGATTGCAATTTTCCTTCAACAAATGGATCAGGGGAGAGCGCGAACGCAGTCCCCCACTACCAGAAATTATGCAGTCGAGATTCCCACATGTGGGGAATTCGCAGAAGTCAGCACAGCCGCAGTGCAATGGCGTAGCCTCGTCCTGGGCAAGCCACCTTGGTGATCATGGTATCGCCCCTGCCAGGTAAGTATGCCTTGGAACAGTCGGCCAAAGCGGCATCCTTCCCACACACACCGCCCTGCCCTGTGGCGCAAGCAATATGATTCGCAAAAGGCATTCTGGATGAAGCAGCCACATCGTTTGATATTCAAAAACGCAGCTCAAAAGTCTTCGTTTTGTGTGGGCAACAAGTTTTATCCATTTTGGTCACGTTTGCAGTCATTCCTTTCTCCATTACATACATAAATTGCACAATGTATAGCTAGTTTTCACGCAGTTTCTGTGACAGAGAGGGGGAAATAATCTCAGCAATCACTCAAAAGTTAAAAGTCCAAATGTGCTGTCCAATCACCAGCATCTGGACACATTTCCTTTCACCAACACCAAGACCGTGCAGTTGTCAGACACTCCCCACCCCTGCTTCTCAGGTGACTCAGCACGCCTTTTCTCACGAGGACAGTGGAAATCCACCGAGTGAACTCAGCCCCGCACGGAGGGCAGGGATCTGTCCTACATGTAACCCAATTGCAATTTTCCTTCAACAAATGGATCAGGGGAGAGCGCGAACGCAGTCCCCCACTACCAGAAATTATGCAGTCGAGATTCCCACATGTGGGGAATTCGCAGAAGTCAGCACAGCCGCAGTGCAATGGCGTAGCCTCGTCCTGGGCAAACCACCTTGGTGATCATGGTATCGCCCCTGCCAGGTAAGTATGCCTTGGAACAGTCGGCCAAAGCGGCATCCTTCCCACACACACCGCCCTGCCCTGTGGCGCAAGCAATATGATTCGCAAAAGGCATTCTGGATGAAGCAGCCACATCGTTTGATATTCAAAAACGCAGCTCAAAAGTCTTCGTTTTGTGTGGGCAACAAGTTTTATCCATTTTGGTCACGTTTGCAGTCATTCCTTTCTCCATTACATACATAAATTGCACAATGTATAGCTAGTTTTCACGCAGTTTCTGTGACAGAGAGGGGGAAATAATCTCAGCAATCACTCAAAAGTTAAAAGTCCAAATGTGCTGTCCAATCACCAGCATCTGGACACATTTCCTTTCACCAACACCAAGACCGTGCAGTTGTCAGACACTCCCCACCCCTGCTTCTCAGGTGACTCAGCACGCCTTTTCTCACGAGGACAGTGGAAATCCACCGAGTGAACTCAGCCCCGCACGGAGGGCAGGGATCTGTCCTACATGTAACCCGATTGCAATTTTCCTTCAACAAATGGATCAGGGGAGAGCGCGAACGCAGTCCCCCACTACCAGAAATTATGCAGTCGAGATTCCCACATGTGGGGAATTCGCAGAAGTCAGCACAGCCGCAGTGCAATGGCGTAGCCTCGTCCTGGGCAAACCACCTTGGTGATCATGGTATCGCCCCTGCCAGGTAAGTATGCCTTGGAACAGTCGGCCAAAGCGGCATCCTTCCCACACACACCGCCCTGCCCTGTGGCGCAAGCAATATGATTCGCAAAAGGCATTCTGGATGAAGCAGCCACATCGTTTGATATTCAAAAACGCAGCTCAA
Organism: Brachionichthys hirsutus; assembly: GCF_040956055.1. Classification (NCBI taxonomy): domain Eukaryota; kingdom Metazoa; phylum Chordata; class Actinopteri; order Lophiiformes; family Brachionichthyidae; genus Brachionichthys; species Brachionichthys hirsutus. The sequence continues at coordinate 37,074 of NW_027180702.1, read as the reverse complement.
AAGTCTTCGTTTTGTGTGGGCAACAAGTTTTATCCATTTTGGTCACGTTTGCAGTCATTCCTTTCTCCATTACATACATAAATTGCACAATGTATAGCTAGTTTTCACGCAGTTTCTGTGACAGAGAGGGGGAAATAATCTCAGCAATCACTCAAAAGTTAAAAGTCCAAATGTGCTGTCCAATCACCAGCATCTGGACACATTTCCTTTCACCAACACCAAGACCGTGCAGTTGTCAGACACTCCCCACCCCTGCTTCTCAGGTGACTCAGCACGCCTTTTCTCACGAGGACAGTGGAAATCCACCGAGTGAACTCAGCCCCGCACGGAGGGCAGGGATCTGTCCTACATGTAACCCGATTGCAATTTTCCTTCAACAAATGGATCAGGGGAGAGCGCGAACGCAGTCCCCCACTACCAGAAATTATGCAGTCGAGATTCCCACATGTGGGGAATTCGCAGAAGTCAGCACAGCCGCAGTGCAATGGCGTAGCCTCGTCCTGGGCAAACCACTTTTTTTTCACTTTTTAGGGGCTTTATTAATTATCGGGCAAACAAACCACAGGACATCTTCAAAGTACAATATCACATTTGCATAATATTAATCACATTTTCATCAACAAGTAAAAAAAAAATACATTTTTAAACGTCATTGAGCTCACCGTGTCAACACTAGCTTGCTCATTAAAACATTCCCCAATTTCCACAACTTTCTTAGTTCTGCAGCATCAAACTTTGCCTTATCTCTAAGAATATAATCATTAACAGTTGAAAGTCCTGCTTTTACAACTGATTCTGGGGATAAATAAAATTTCTTGAATACTAGTAAATTTCTACCCTTCCACATCCCTTCTTTGATACAATTAATGACAGCCCACCATCTTTCACATTTTTCACAATCGCCTAGGTCAAAGACACCATATAAAATATCTTTTTCATTTGGTTCTCTATAGAGCTCCGATAACCACAGCTTTAGGATTGTCCACACTTTCCGGGCAAAGGAGCAGTACCAAAACATGTGGCTCACATTCTCGTCATTAAAACAGTTCAACCTTGGACATTTGGCAGACCTAGAACATCGTCTTTTCTTAAGAAAGGCTCGTGTTGGCATACGATCATGCACCACCTTCCAGGCCAGATCCTTATGTGTGTTCAAAAGAAAGGGGGAGTTTACATTTTTCCACACTTGAATACATTTTGTTGTTGTTAAAGTTTGCACAGGTGTTAAGCGTAATGTCCGGGCTGACAAACTCTCTTCAATAACTTCTCTCTTTGCAAATTCTTTTGAACACTTTCCAAGATTGGCTCGTTTTAGAATAGTAATAGCCTTATCATATAGTGCCGGCCTTGTTTCAGCATGTGGAGTACTAAGAGGGAGTCTTCCACCCACTCTGGACAAAATGTTTTGGCCAACCCAAAATTTTGCAAAGTATGTCCAGAGACTGGTGTTCTTATCACTTAAGACCGCATTTAATATTGGCGTTAAAAACAAGGCTTCCAATTTCACGCCAAGTTCTGGAACTGCTTTTCCACCTTTATCCAAGGGCTTGTACATAATATCTCTTTTAACATGCTCTTGGTGAGAACTCCATATAAATTGAAACATAGTCCTTGTCAAGGCTGTGAGGAAGGACCTAGGAACTGGCAAGGTTGCTGCCAGAAAAGTCAGGGAGGCCAGAATCTCTGACTTAACAACAAGAACCTTTCCCGTAAAGCTAAGGTCTCTGTCTTCCCACTGTAAGAGTTTCCCTTTTATAGCTGGAAGTCTATTTTCCCAATTTAGGTTTTCCATATCCTTTCCGATCTGTATTCCCAAGACTTTCAATCGTTCTCTCTTTACGACAAGTCCTAATGCAAATTTTTCTTCATGCCAATTGAGATAGAGCATCTCACTCTTAGACCTATTCAGTTTTGCCCCAGCTGCCAGAGCAAAACAGTCACACCACTGAATGGTATTAAACACTGACCTGTTTTCCGTACATAATAATGTGATATCATCCATATATAAAGTCAGTTTTGCTTCTTTTCCACTACTGCCTGGAACAAGGAGGCCACGAATAGATGTGTCCTTCCTAATTGCACAGGCCAGTGGTTCGATGGCTAAGATGAATAACATGGCAGATAAAGGACATCCTTGTCTAACTCCTGATTGAACCTTAAATGGTTCAGTAATATGACCATTTACACTTATTCTGCTAGTGCAATCAGAGTATAACAAATCTACCCAGGCTCGTATTCGTGGGCCAAATCCAAAGCAAACCAAAACTTCTTTTAAATAAGTGTGGTTTATTTTATCAAAGGCTTTCTCTAAATCAAGGGCTGCAATGCATAATGGTGTTCTTCTGTCCATAGCGTAAAGGTAGCAGTCTCTAACTAGGGCCAAGCTATCACTCATAGCCCTTCCTGGTACTGAGCAAGTTTGTTCTTTGCCCACTATTTCATCTGCAACTTTCTGGATGCGGAGAAATAATGCCTTTGCCAGAATCTTACGGTCCACCCCGAGCAGAGTAAGTGGGCGCCAATTCTTGACTTCTTTTTTGTCTCCCTTTTTATACAAAAGTGAGATTATGCCATCTCTCAGTGAAGGCGGTAGACTTCCTTGTAATAAACTCTCATTATACATTGACAGCAAGGGGGCCTTCAATTCTTCCCAGAAGGTGATATAAAATTCTTTGGGCAAACCATCTGCCCCTGGGGCCTTATTGTTCTGCATACTCTCCAGCGCCATTGTCAGTTCATACATAGATAGGTCACGATCGAGTTGTACCTTATAGTCGATCACATTCTTATCTATGTTAGAGAGGAGATTTGCCACAGATGCTTCATCCACCTCTTCCCCTGAATATAGGTCTTGGTAGAAGGTATGCACACAGCTCAGCATATCCTTTATATCAGTTTGCATTCTACCATCTTTATCATTTAAAGCTTCAATTGTATTTCTAGGTCGAGCTAATTTCCTAAAAAAATACCGTGAGCATTTCTCATTAACCTCCATGTGATTAATCCTGCTGCGTGTTAATAAACCACGGCTGGCCTCTGAAGCTAGGTGTAACATCTCTCTCTTTAGCTCTATTATAGCTTCCACAACATCAAAACCAAGTTGCGACATGGTATAAAGCCGCTGTAACTTTGCCTGCTGTTTCTTAAGTACAAAGCGCCTTTTCTTGGCTGCCTTCCTCCCTTCATTGACGAAGAAGCTCTTGGTTCTCACTTTCACTTCATCCCACCATTCTCCAACTGAATCAAAGGCAAACTGCAGAGAGGACCACATGTGAAATTTGTCCCTGAATCTATTGATCACCCCCGGGTCTTGCAGCAAGGATACATTCAGCTTCCATAAGCCTTTACCCTTGTTCAATCTGCTCTTAAACCCCAGAGAACAGTCAATTTTTGCATGATCGGAGAAGAATACCGGCATCACTGAGGCATCAGCAACCAGCAGCCTCTTTGATATGAATAAAAAGTCTAATCTTGAGTGAGTTTTCCCATTGGTCCAAGTGTACCCAGGTACATGGGGGTTTATTGTGCGAAAGGTGTCTACCAATTTAAAATCTTGCACCAGACTACTTAAGGCTTCGGAACTGGAGTCCAACCTCACTGTTGTGTTAGTTAGTCTGTCCTTCTTGTCCAATAGGCAATTAAAGTCTCCACCCAGGATGACCTCTCTACTACATATAAGGAGTGGCTGTATTGCTTTTATGATTTCCAGGCGAGCTTGAAGAATTACAGAACAATAGACATTAATTATCCTTAAAGGAACATTGTTCCATACAACATCCACACAAAGAAGCCTTCCGTCTATTATATTCTGCACCTTTTGGATAATAAAATCCTGCCCTCTAAACAATACAGCAACCCCAGATGCCCTGTTTTTGTTGTCTCCTGACCATGCCGATTGACCATAATGCCACCTATCTGCAAAAACTTTGTAGTTGTCCCTATATGATAAATGACATTCCTGAAGGAGAAAAATGTCATTCGGCTCCGAATGTAAAAACGTGAAGGCTGACTGACATTTCACAGGGTCATTTAGTCCTCTTGTATTCAGAGATGCAATAGAGAGATGTGTCATGACAAAAGGTGTGGGGAGGCAAAGGTATTCTCAAACAACTTTTTTGTGGCATCTACTTTACCTTCTTTTTCTTAACCCGCACATAGTCTGTCTGTAGGGTCATGTCTTTGATGAGGGTCGTTGAGGAGAAGGCAGCCACATCATTAGGTTCCAAAAACGGCTGTGATGTGGGTGATGAAACTGACCAATCCGCTGAAGACGCATCACGGTGGGGTAAGGGAGAAGATTCCCCTGATGTGGGCGACTCCTGTTGCCGTTTCTTCGCCTGCGAATCCGTTGGCGCTGGTCTGGAAGATGGTATGGGCGGCAGTACCCCGGCCTTTCCCCCCGAGGACTCCTGGCGAGGCTTCTGTGGTTGCGGTGGATTTGCGGCACCTCGGGAGGCGGGGAGGTTAGCTATCAAAATGTCCAAGATTTTATCATGGTCATGGCACATCATCGGTAACTTCTCCACGTGAGCGCTTGCCCCAGTATCCTGGGGAGGGCCCACCGGTTCCAAGATGTCGGTGGTCTCCATTGAGGTCATGTCGTAATTGGACACAACAATGCCCTCACCCGGAGGTTCCGCACTCCAGTCTAAAATTGCCTCCACCCCCTCATCAGGTGGCAGTTCCTCACTTTGCCGTAGAATAGTCGTGCCTGATGGCTGCGGAAGTGCATTACTGTCTGACACTAGGGTCTGGCTGCCCTCAGGTTCATCAGCCCTCAAGGTCTGGCTTGATGGTGTTGCTATTTGTCCTATGGATGACTTCAGCCGATTAGAATAGGCTTGTGGACAGTCTCTGAAGCGATGATCAACTGAGGAGCAGAGGTTACATTTAAGAGGGGTTGAGCATTGCGCTGATGTATGATCTGACGCTTTACAGTTTTTGCAGAAACTCCTTGTACATGCAGCCGCCAGATGGTCCAGACCGCCACATTTCCTGCATTCTTTCGGCTGCCCCGAATAGAAGACTGTACCCCTGAATGCACCCAACTGGATAGAGCTTGGGATATGCTGCATTACTCCCTCTTGTCGGTTGAGACGAACTTGGAACCGTCTGGTTCCAGTCTTGATTCCATCAATGTCCATTACTTCCATGGCGTTGATCACCTCGCAGTGCCTTGCCATCCACGTCCACACGTCTTGGTTTCTTACTTTCTCAGAAAAGATCATAACATGGACAGTCCGTATATCTCTCTCCACTAGAGGTGTCACAGCGATCTCTCTGAAAGCCGCTGAGGTTTCTTTCTTGACCTTAAATCTTTCCAAGCAATTTTCAAAAAGCTGCATGGTGGAAAATACAACTTCAAAAATCTTCTTACCAGGATAGGCGAAAATGTACTCAAGTTGATTAGTCGAAAATCCAAGCTCTTTCTGCAGAATCTGTCGACTAAACTGGAGACGGTCCATCTGCAGTTCGCCCAAAAGGTCAAAACGGACAGCATTTCTCCGAGTAGCTTGGCCATGCGCTGAAGACATGGTGGAATATTAGCTAAATCCAACCATAGACTTCTGTTTGGCTCGAGCCCTCAAGCACTGAATTGTGTCCCATACACCGCACGACAGCAATTAAGTGGTAACTTCCCTGGGCAAACCACCTTGGTGATCATGGTATCGCCCCTGCCAGGTAAGTATGCCTTGGAACAGTCGGCCAAAGCGGCATCCTTCCCACACACACCGCCCTGCCCTGTGGCGCAAGCAATATGATTCGCAAAAGGCATTCTGGATGAAGCAGCCACATCGTTTGATATTCAAAAACGCAGCTCAAAAGTCTTCGTTTTGTGTGGGCAACAAGTTTTATCCATTTTGGTCACGTTTGCAGTCATTCCTTTCTCCATTACATACATAAATTGCACAATGTATAGCTAGTTTTCACGCAGTTTCTGTGACAGAGAGGGGGAAATAATCTCAGCAATCACTCAAAAGTTAAAAGTCCAAATGTGCTGTCCAATCACCAGCATCTGGACACATTTCCTTTCACCAACACCAAGACCGTGCAGTTGTCAGACACTCCCCACCCCTGCTTCTCAGGTGACTCAGCACGCCTTTTCTCACGAGGACAGTGGAAATCCACCGAGTGAACTCAGCCCCGCACGGAGGGCAGGGATCTGTCCTACATGTAACCCGATTGCAATTTTCCTTCAACAAATGGATCAGGGGAGAGCGCGAACGCAGTCCCCCACTACCAGAAATTATGCAGTCGAGATTCCCACATGTGGGGAATTCGCAGAAGTCAGCACAGCCGCAGTGCAATGGCGTAGCCTCGTCCTGGGCAAACCACTTCACTTTTTAGGGGCTTTATTAATTATCGGGCAAACAAACCACAGGACATCTTCAAAGTACAATATCACATTTGCATAATATTAATCACATTTTCATCAACAAGTAAAAAAAAAATACATTTTTAAACGTCATTGAGCTCACCGTGTCAACACTAGCTTGCTCATTAAAACATTCCCCAATTTCCACAACTTTCTTAGTTCTGCAGCATCAAACTTTGCCTTATCTCTAAGAATATAATCATTAACAGTTGAAAGTCCTGCTTTTACAACTGATTCTGGGGATAAATAAAATTTCTTGAATACTAGTAAATTTCTACCCTTCCACATCCCTTCTTTGATACAATTAATGACAGCCCACCATCTTTCACATTTTTCACAATCGCCTGGGTCAAAGTCACCATATAAAATATCTTTTTCATTTGGTTCTCTATAGAGCTCCGATAACCACAGCTTTAGGATTGTCCACACTTTCCGGGCAAAGGAGCAGTACCAAAACATGTGGCTCACATTCTCGTCATTAAAACAGTTCAACCTTGGACATTTGGCAGACCTAGAACATCGTCTTTTCTTAAGAAAGGCTCGTGTTGGCATACGATCATGCACCACCTTCCAGGCCAGATCCTTATGTGTGTTCAAAAGAAAGGGGGAGTTTACATTTTTCCACACTTGAATACATTTTGTTGTTGTTAAAGTTTGCACAGGTGTTAAGCGTAATGTCCGGGCTGACAAACTCTCTTCAATAACTTCTCTCTTTGCAAATTCTTTTGAACACCTTCCAAGATTGGCTCGTTTTAGAATAGTAATAGCCTTATCATATAGTGCCGGCCTTGTTTCAGCATGTGGAGTACTAAGAGGGAGTCTTCCACCCACTCTGGACAAAATGTTTTGACCAACCCAAAATTTTGCAAAGTATGTCCAGAGACTGGTGTTCTTATCACTTAAGACCGCATTTAATATTGGCGTTAAAAACAAGGCTTCCAATTTCACGCCAAGTTCTGGAACTGCTTTTCCACCTTTATCCAAGGGCTTGTACATAATATCTCTTTTAACATGCTCTTGGTGAGAACTCCATATAAATTGAAACATAGTCCTTGTCAAGGCTGTGAGGAAGGACCTAGGAACTGGCAAGGTTGCTGCCAGAAAAGTCAGGGAGGCCAGAATCTCTGACTTAACAACAAGAACCTTTCCCGTAAAGCTAAGGTCTCTGTCTTCCCACTGTAAGAGTTTCCCTTTTATAGCTGGAAGTCTATTTTCCCAATTTAGGTTTTCCATATCCTTTCCGATCTGTATTCCCAAGACTTTCAATCGTTCTCTCTTTACGACAAGTCCTAATGCAAATGTTTCTTCATGCCAATTGAGATAGAGCATCTCACTCTTAGACCTATTCAGTTTTGCCCCAGCTGCCAGAGCAAAACAGTCACACCACTGAATGGTATTAAACACTGACCTGTTTTCTGTACATAATAATGTGATATCATCCATATATAAAGTCAGTTTTGCTTCTTTTCCACTACTGCCTGGAACAAGGAGGCCACGAATAGATGTGTCCTTCCTAATTGCACAGGCCAGTGGTTCGATGGCTAAGATGAATAACATGGCAGATAAAGGACATCCTTGTCTAACTCCTGATTGAACCTTAAATGGTTCAGTAATATGACCATTTACACTTATTCTGCTAGTGCAATCAGAGTATAACAAATCTACCCAGGCTCGTATTCGTGGGCCAAATCCAAAGCAAACCAAAACTTCTTTTAAATAAGTGTGGTTTATTTTATCAAAGGCTTTCTCTAAATCAAGGGCTGCAATGCATAATGGTGTTCTTCTGTCCATAGCGTAAAGGTAGCAGTCTCTAACTAGGGCCAAGCTATCACTCATAGCCCTTCCTGGTACTGAGCAAGTTTGTTCTTTGCCCACTATTTTATCTGCAACTTTCTGGATGCGGAGAAATAATGCCTTTGCCAGAATCTTACGGTCCACCCCGAGCAGAGTAAGTGGGCGCCAATTCTTGACTTCTTTTTTGTCTCCCTTTTTATACAAAAGTGAGATTATGCCATCTCTCAGTGAAGGCGGTAGACTTCCTTGTAATAAACTCTCATTATACATTGACAGCAAGGGGGCCTTCAATTCTTCCCAGAAGGTGATATAAAATTCTTTGGGCAAACCATCTGCCCCTGGGGCCTTATTGTTCTGCATACTCTCCAGCGCCATTGTCAGTTCATACATAGATAGGTCACGATCGAGTTGTACCTTATAGTCAATCACATTCTTATCTATGTTAGAGAGGAGATTTGCCACAGATGCTTCATCCACCTCTTCCCCTGAATATAGGTCTTGGTAGAAGGTATGCACACAGCTCAGCATATCCTTTATATCAGTTTGCATTCTACCATCTTTATCATTTAAAGCTTCAATTGTATTTCTAGGTCGAGCTAATTTCCTAAAAAAATACCGTGAGCATTTCTCATTAACCTCCATGTGATTAATCCTGCTGCGTGTTAATAAACCACGGCTGGCCTCTGAAGCTAGGTGTAACATCTCTCTCTTTAGCTCTATTATAGCTTCCACAACATCAAAACCAAGTTGCGACATGGTATAAAGTCGCTGTAACTTTGCCTGCTGTTTCTTAAGTACAAAGCGCCTTTTCTTGGCTGCCTTCCTCCCTTCATTGACGAAGAAGCTCTTGGTTCTCACTTTCACTTCATCCCACCATTCTCCAACTGAATCAAAGGCAAACTGCAGAGAGGACCACATGTGAAATTTGTCCCTGAATCTATTGATCACCCCCGGGTCTTGCAGCAAGGATACATTCAGCTTCCATAAGCCTTTACCCTTGTTCAATCTGCTCTTAAACCCCAGAGAACAGTCAATTTTTGCATGATCGGAGAAGAATACCGGCATCACTGAGGCATCAGCAACCAGCAGCCTCTTTGATATGAATAAAAAGTCTAATCTTGAGTGAGTTTTCCCATTGGTCCAAGTGTACCCAGGTACATGGGGGTTTATTGTGCGAAAGGTGTCTACCAATTTAAAATCTTGCACCAGACTACTTAAGGCTTCGGAACTGGAGTCCAACCTCACTGTTGTGTTAGTTAGTCTGTCCTTCTTGTCCAATAGGCAATTAAAGTCTCCACCCAGGATGACCTCTCTACTACATATAAGGAGTGGCTGTATTGCTTTTATGATTTCCAGGCGAGCTTGAAGAATTACAGAACAATAGACATTAATTATCCTTAAAGGAACATTGTTCCATACAACATCCACACAAAGAAGCCTTCCGTCTATTATATTCTGCACCTTTTGGATAATAAAATCCTGCCCTCTAAACAATACAGCAACCCCAGATGCCCTGTTTTTGTTGTCTCCTGACCATGCCGATTGACCATAATGCCACCTATCTGCAAAAACTTTGTAGTTGTCCCTATATGATAAATGACATTCCTGAAGGAGAAAAATGTCATTCGGCTCCGAATGTAAAAACGTGAAGGCTGACTGACATTTCACAGGGTCATTTAGTCCTCTTGTATTCAGAGATGCAATAGAGAGATGTGTCATGACAAAAGGTGTGGGGAGGCAAAGGTATTCTCAAACAACTTTTTTGTGGCATCTACTTTACCTTCTTTTTCTTAACCCGCACATAGTCTGTCTGTAGGGTCATGTCTTTGATGAGGGTCGTTGAGGAGAAGGCAGCCACATCATTAGGTTCCAAAAACGGCTGTGATGTGGGTGATGAAACTGACCAATCCGCTGAAGACGCATCACGGTGGGGTAAGGGAGAAGATTCCCCTGATGTGGGCGACTCCTGTTGCCGTTTCTTCGCCTGCGAATCCGTTGGCGCTGGTCTGGAAGATGGTATGGGCGGCAGTACCCCGGCCTTTCCCCCCGAGGACTCCTGGCGAGGCTTCTGTGGTTGCGGTGGATTTGCGGCACCTCGGGAGGCGGGGAGGTTAGCTATCAAAATGTCCAAGATTTTATCATGGTCATGGCACATCATCGGTAACTTCTCCACGTGAGCGCTTGCCCCAGTATCCTGGGGAGGGCCCACCGGTTCCAAGATGTCGGTGGTCTCCATTGAGGTCATGTCGTAATTGGACACAACAATGCCCTCACCCGGAGGTTCCGCACTCCAGTCTAAAATTGCCTCCACCCCCTCATCAGGTGGCAGTTCCTCACTTTGCCGTAGAATAGTCGTGCCTGATGGCTGCGGAAGTGCATTACTGTCTGACACTAGGGTCTGGCTGCCCTCAGGTTCATCAGCCCTCAAGGTCTGGCTTGATGGTGTTGCTATTTGTCCTATGGATGACTTCAGCCGATTAGAATAGGCTTGTGGACAGTCTCTGAAGCGATGATCAACTGAGGAGCAGAGGTTACATTGAAGAGGGGTTGAGCATTGCGCTGATGTATGATCTGACGCTTTACAGTTTTTGCAGAAACTCCTTGTACATGCAGCCGCCAGATGGTCCAGACCGCCACATTTCCTGCATTCTTTCGGCTGCCCCGAATAGAAGACTGTACCCCTGAATGCACCCAACTGGATAGAGCTTGGGATATGCTGCATTACTCCCTCTTGTCGGTTGAGACGAACTTGGAACCGTCTGGTTCCAGTCTTGATTCCATCAATGTCCATTACTTCCATGGCGTTGATCACCTCGCAGTGCCTTGCCATCCACGTCCACACGTCTTGGTTTCTTACTTTCTCAGAAAAGATCATAACATGGACAGTCCGTATATCTCTCTCCACTAGAGGTGTCACAGCGATCTCTCTGAAAGCCGCTGAGGTTTCTTTCTTGACCTTAAATCTTTCCAAGCAATTTTCAAAAAGCTGCATGGTGGAAAATACAACTTCAAAAATCTTCTTACCAGGATAGGCGAAAATGTACTCAAGTTGATTAGTCGAAAATCCAAGCTCTTTCTGCAGAATCTGCCGACTAAACTGGAGACGGTCCATCTGCAGTTCGCCCAAAAGGTCAAAACGGACAGCATTTCTCCGAGTAGCTTGGCCATGCGCTGAAGACATGGTGGAATATTAGCTAAATCCAACCATAGACTTCTGTTTGGCTCGAGCCCTCAAGCACTGAATTGTGTCCCATACACCGCACGACAGCAATTAAGTGGTAACTTCCCTGGGCAAACCACCTTGGTGATCATGGTATCGCCCCTGCCAGGTAAGTATGCCTTGGAACAGTCGGCCAAAGCGGCATCCTTCCCACACACACCGCCCTGCCCTGTGGCGCAAGCAATATGATTCGCAAAAGGCATTCTGGATGAAGCAGCCACATCGTTTGATATTCAAAAACGCAGCTCAAAAGTCTTCGTTTTGTGTGGGCAACAAGTTTTATCCATTTTGGTCACGTTTGCAGTCATTCCTTTCTCCATTACATACATAAATTGCACAATGTATAGCTAGTTTTCACGCAGTTTCTGTGACAGAGAGGGGGAAATAATCTCAGCAATCACTCAAAAGTTAAAAGTCCAAATGTGCTGTCCAATCACCAGCATCTGGACACATTTCCTTTCACCAACACCAAGACCGTGCAGTTGTCAGACACTCCCCACCCCTGCTTCTCAGGTGACTCAGCACGCCTTTTCTCACGAGGACAGTGGAAATCCACCGAGTGAACTCAGCCCCGCACGGAGGGCAGGGATCTGTCCTACATGTAACCCGATTGCAATTTTCCTTCAACGAATGGATCAGGGGAGAGCGCGAACGCAGTCCCCCACTACCAGAAATTATGCAGTCGAGATTCCCACATGTGGGGAATTCGCAGAAGTCAGCACAGCCGCAGTGCAATGGCGTAGCCTCGTCCTGGGCAAACCACCTTGGTGATCATGGTATCGCCCCTGCCAGGTAAGTATGCCTCGGAACAGTCGGCCAAAGCGGCATCCTTCCCACACACACCGCCCTGCCCTGTGGCGCAAGCAATATGATTCGCAAAAGGCATTCTGGATGAAGCAGCCACATCGTTTGATATTCAAAAACGCAGCTCAAAAGTCTTCGTTTTGTGTGGGCAACAAGTTTTATCCATTTTGGTCACGTTTGCAGTCATTCCTTTCTCCATTACATACATAAATTGCACAATGTATAGCTAGTTTTCACGCAGTTTCTGTGACAGAGAGGGGGAAATAATCTCAGCAATCACTCAAAAGTTAAAAGTCCAAATGTGCTGTCCAATCACCAGCATCTGGACACATTTCCTTTCACCAACACCAAGACCGTGCAGTTGTCAGACACTCCCCACCCCTGCTTCTCAGGTGACTCAGCACGCCTTTTCTCACGAGGACAGTGGAAATCCACCGAGTGAACTCAGCCCCGCACGGAGGGCAGGGATCTGTCCTACATGTAACCCGATTGCAATTTTCCTTCAACAAATGGATCAGGGGAGAGCGCGAACGCAGTCCCCCACTACCAGAAATTATGCAGTCGAGATTCCCACATGTGGGGAATTCGCAGAAGTCAGCACAGCCGCAGTGCAATGGCGTAGCCTCGTCCTGGGCAAACCACCTTGGTGATCATGGTATCGCCCCTGCCAGGTAAGTATGCCTCGGAACAGTCGGCCAAAGCGGCATCCTTCCCACACACACCGCCCTGCCCTGTGGCGCAAGCAATATGATTCGCAAAAGGCATTCTGGATGAAGCAGCCACATCGTTTGATATTCAAAAACGCAGCTCAAAAGTCTTCGTTTTGTGTGGGCAACAAGTTTTATCCATTTTGGTCACGTTTGCAGTCATTCCTTTCTCCATTACATACATAAATTGCACAATGTATAGCTAGTTTTCACGCAGTTTCTGTGACAGAGAGGGGGAAATAATCTCAGCAATCACTCAAAAGTTAAAAGTCCAAATGTGCTGTCCAATCACCAGCATCTGGACACATTTCCTTTCACCAACACCAAGACCGTGCAGTTGTCAGACACTCCCCACCCCTGCTTCTCAGGTGACTCAGCACGCCTTTTCTGTCACGAGGACAGTGGAAATCCACCGAGTGAACTCAGCCCCGCACGGAGGGCAGGGATCTGTCCTACATGTAACCCGATTGCAATTTTCCTTCAACAAATGGATCAGGGGAGAGCGCGAACGCAGTCCCCCACTACCAGAAATTATGCAGTCGAGATTCCCACATGTGGGGAATTCGCAGAAGTCAGCACAGCCGCAGTGCAATGGCGTAGCCTCGTCCTGGGCAAACCACCTTGGTGATCATGGTATCGCCCCTGCCAGGTAAGTATGCCTTGGAACAGTCGGCCAAAGCGGCATCCTTCCCACACACACCGCCCTGCCCTGTGGCGCAAGCAATATGATTCGCAAAAGGCATTCTGGATGAAGCAGCCACATCGTTTGATATTCAAAAACGCAGCTCAAAAGTCTTCGTTTTGTGTGGCCAACAAGTTTTATCCATTTTGGTCACGTTTGCAGTCATTCCTTTCTCCATTACATACATAAATTGCACAATGTATAGCTAGTTTTCACGCAGTTTCTGTGACAGAGAGGGGGAAATAATCTCAGCAATCACTCAAAAGTTAAAAGTCCAAATGTGCTGTCCAATCACCAGCATCTGGACACATTTCCTTTCACCAACACCAAGACCGTGCAGTTGTCAGACACTCCCCACCCCTGCTTCTCAGGTGACTCAGCACGCCTTTTCTCTCACGAGGACAGTGGAAATCCACCGAGTGAACTCAGCCCCGCACGGAGGGCAGGGATCTGTCCTACATGTAACCCGATTGCAATTTTCCTTCAACAAATGGATCAGGGGAGAGCGCGAACGCAGTCCCCCACTACCAGAAATTATGCAGTCGAGATTCCCACATGTGGGGAATTCGCAGAAGTCAGCACAGCCACAGTGCAATGGCGTAGCCTCGTCCTGGGCAAACCACCTTGGTGATCATGGTATCGCCCCTGCCAGGTAAGTATGCCTTGGAACAGTCGGCCAAAGCGGCATCCTTCCCACACACACCGCCCTGCCCTGTGGCGCAAGCAATATGATTCGCAAAAGGCATTCTGGATGAAGCAGCCACATCGTTTGATATTCAAAAACGCAGCTCAAAAGTCTTCGTTTTGTGTGGCCAACAAGTTTTATCCATTTTGGTCACGTTTGCAGTCATTCCTTTCTCCATTACATACATAAATTGCACAATGTATAGCTAGTTTTCACGCAGTTTCTGTGACAGAGAGGGGGAAATAATCTCAGCAATCACTCAAAAGTTAAAAGTCCAAATGTGCTGTCCAATCACCAGCATCTGGACACATTTCCTTTCACCAACACCAAGACCGTGCAGTTGTCAGACACTCCCCACCCCTGCTTCTCAGGTGACTCAGCACGCCTTTTCTCACGAGGACAGTGGAAATCCACCGAGTGAACTCAGCCCCGCACGGAGGGCAGGGATCTGTCCTACATGTAACCTGATTGCAATTTTCCTTCAACAAATGGATCAGGGGAGAGCGCGAACGCAGTCCCCCACTACCAGAAATTATGCAGTCGAGATTCCCACATGTGGGGAATTCGCAGAAGTCAGCACAGCCGCAGTGCAATGGCGTAGCCTCGTCCTGGGCAAACCACCTTGGTGATCATGGTATCGCCCCTGCCAGGTAAGTATGCCTTGGAACAGTCGGCCAAAGCGGCATCCTTCCCACACACACCGCCCTGCCCTGTGGCGCAAGCAATATGATTCGCAAAAGGCATTCTGGATGAAGCAGCCACATCGTTTGATATTCAAAAACGCAGCTCAAAAGTCTTCGTTTTGTGTGGGCAACAAGTTTTATCCATTTTGGTCACGTTTGCAGTCATTCCTTTCTCCATTACATACATAAATTGCACAATGTATAGCTAGTTTTCACGCAGTTTCTGTGACAGAGAGGGGGAAATAATCTCAGCAATCACTCAAAAGTTAAAAGTCCAAATGTGCTGTCCAATCACCAGCATCTGGACACATTTCCTTTCACCAACACCAAGACCGTGCAGTTGTCAGACACTCCCCACCCCTGCTTCTCAGGTGACTCAGCACGCCTTTTCTGTCACGAGGACAGTGGAAATCCACTGAGTGAACTCAGCCCCGCACGGAGGGCAGGGATCTGTCCTACATGTAACCCGATTGCAATTTTCCTTCAACAAATGGATCAGGGGAGAGCGCGAACGCAGTCCCCCACTACCAGAAATTATGCAGTCGAGATTCCCACATGTGGGGAATTCGCAGAAGTCAGCACAGCCGCAGTGCAATGGCGTAGCCTCGTCCTGGGCAAACCACCTTGGTGATCATGGTATCGCCCCTGCCAGGTAAGTATGCCTTGGAACAGTCGGCCAAAGCGGCATCCTTCCCACACACACCGCCCTGCCCTGTGGCGCAAGCAATATGATTCGCAAAAGGCATTCTGGATGAAGCAGCCACATCGTTTGATATTCAAAAACGCAGCTCAAAAGTCTTCGTTTTGTGTGGGCAAGAAGTTTTATCCATTTTGGTCACGTTTGCAGTCATTCCTTTCTCCATTACATACATAAATTGCACAATGTATAGCTAGTTTTCACGCAGTTTCTGTGACAGAGAGGGGGAAATAATCTCAGCAATCACTCAAAAGTTAAAAGTCCAAATGTGCTGTCCAATCACCAGCATCTGGACACATTTCCTTTCACCAACACCAAGACCGTGCAGTTGTCAGACACTCCCCACCCCTGCTTCTCAGGTGACTCAGCACGCCTTTTCTCTCACGAGGACAGTGGAAATCCACCGAGTGAACTCAGCCCCGCACGGAGGGCAGGGATCTGTCCTACATGTAACCCGATTGCAATTTTCCTTCAACAAATGGACCAGGGGAGAGCGCGAACGCAGTCCCCCACTACCAGAAATTATGCAGTCGAGATTCCCACATGTGGGGAATTCGCAGAAGTCAGCACAGCCGCAGTGCAATGGCGTAGCCTCGTCCTGGGCAAACCACTTTTCACTTTTTAGGGGCTTTATTAATTATCGGGCAAACAAACCACAGGACATCTTCAAAGTACAATATCACATTTGCATAATATTAATCACATTTTCATCAACAAGTAAAAAAAAAATACATTTTTAAACGTCATTGAGCTCACCGTGTCAACACTAGCTTGCTCATTAAAACATTCCCCAATTTCCACAACTTTCTTAGTTCTGCAGCATCAAACTTTGCCTTATCTCTAAGAATATAATCATTAACAGTTGAAAGTCCTGCTTTTACAACTGATTCTGGGGATAAATAAAATTTCTTGAATACTAGTAAATTTCTACCCTTCCACATCCCTTCTTTGATACAATTAATGACAGCCCACCATCTTTCACATTTTTCACAATCGCCTGGGTCAAAGTCACCATATAAAATATCTTTTTCATTTGGTTCTCTATAGAGCTCCGATAACCACAGCTTTAGGATTGTCCACACTTTCCGGGCAAAGGAGCAGTACCAAAACATGTGGCTCACATTCTCGTCATTAAAACAGTTCAACCTTGGACATTTGGCAGACCTAGAACATCGTCTTTTCTTAAGAAAGGCTCGTGTTGGCATACGATCATGCACCACCTTCCAGGCCAGATCCTTATGTGTGTTCAAAAGAAAGGGGGAGTTTACATTTTTCCACACTTGAATACATTTTGTTGTTGTTAAAGTTTGCACAGGTGTTAAGCGTAATGTCCGGGCTGACAAACTCTCTTCAATAACTTCTCTCTTTGCAAATTCTTTTGAACACCTTCCAAGATTGGCTCGTTTTAGAATAGTAATAGCCTTATCATATAGTGCCGGCCTTGTTTCAGCATGTGGAGTACTAAGAGGGAGTCTTCCACCCACTCTGGACAAAATGTTTTGACCAACCCAAAATTTTGCAAAGTATGTCCAGAGACTGGTGTTCTTATCACTTAAGACCGCATTTAATATTGGCGTTAAAAACAAGGCTTCCAATTTCACGCCAAGTTCTGGAACTGCTTTTCCACCTTTATCCAAGGGCTTGTACATAATATCTCTTTTAACATGCTCTTGGTGAGAACTCCATATAAATTGAAACATAGTCCTTGTCAAGGCTGTGAGGAAGGACCTAGGAACTGGCAAGGTTGCTGCCAGAAAAGTCAGGGAGGCCAGAATCTCTGACTTAACAACAAGAACCTTTCCCGTAAAGCTAAGGTCTCTGTCTTCCCACTGTAAGAGTTTCCCTTTTATAGCTGGAAGTCTATTTTCCCAATTTAGGTTTTCCATATCCTTTCCGATCTGTATTCCCAAGACTTTCAATCGTTCTCTCTTTACGACAAGTCCTAATGCAAATGTTTCTTCATGCCAATTGAGATAGAGCATCTCACTCTTAGACCTATTCAGTTTTGCCCCAGCTGCCAGAGCAAAACAGTCACACCACTGAATGGTATTAAACACTGACCTGTTTTCTGTACATAATAATGTGATATCATCCATATATAAAGTCAGTTTTGCTTCTTTTCCACTACTGCCTGGAACAAGGAGGCCACGAATAGATGTGTCCTTCCTAATTGCACAGGCCAGTGGTTCGATGGCTAAGATGAATAACATGGCAGATAAAGGACATCCTTGTCTAACTCCTGATTGAACCTTAAATGGTTCAGTAATATGACCATTTACACTTATTCTGCTAGTGCAATCAGAGTATAACAAATCTACCCAGGCTCGTATTCGTGGGCCAAATCCAAAGCAAACCAAAACTTCTTTTAAATAAGTGTGGTTTATTTTATCAAAGGCTTTCTCTAAATCAAGGGCTGCAATGCATAATGGTGTTCTTCTGTCCATAGCGTAAAGGTAGCAGTCTCTAACTAGGGCCAAGCTATCACTCATAGCCCTTCCTGGTACTGAGCAAGTTTGTTCTTTGCCCACTATTTTATCTGCAACTTTCTGGATGCGGAGAAATAATGCCTTTGCCAGAATCTTACGGTCCACCCCGAGCAGAGTAAGTGGGCGCCAATTCTTGACTTCTTTTTTGTCTCCCTTTTTATACAAAAGTGAGATTATGCCATCTCTCAGTGAAGGCGGTAGACTTCCTTGTAATAAACTCTCATTATACATTGACAGCAAGGGGGCCTTCAATTCTTCCCAGAAGGTGATATAAAATTCTTTGGGCAAACCATCTGCCCCTGGGGCCTTATTGTTCTGCATACTCTCCAGCGCCATTGTCAGTTCATACATAGATAGGTCACGATCGAGTTGTACCTTATAGTCAATCACATTCTTATCTATGTTAGAGAGGAGATTTGCCACAGATGCTTCATCCACCTCTTCCCCTGAATATAGGTCTTGGTAGAAGGTATGCACACAGCTCAGCATATCCTTTATATCAGTTTGCATTCTACCATCTTTATCATTTAAAGCTTCAATTGTATTTCTAGGTCGAGCTAATTTCCTAAAAAAATACCGTGAGCATTTCTCATTAACCTCCATGTGATTAATCCTGCTGCGTGTTAATAAACCACGGCTGGCCTCTGAAGCTAGGTGTAACATCTCTCTCTTTAGCTCTATTATAGCTTCCACAACATCAAAACCAAGTTGCGACATGGTATAAAGTCGCTGTAACTTTGCCTGCTGTTTCTTAAGTACAAAGCGCCTTTTCTTGGCTGCCTTCCTCCCTTCATTGACGAAGAAGCTCTTGGTTCTCACTTTCACTTCATCCCACCATTCTCCAACTGAATCAAAGGCAAACTGCAGAGAGGACCACATGTGAAATTTGTCCCTGAATCTATTGATCACCCCCGGGTCTTGCAGCAAGGATACATTCAGCTTCCATAAGCCTTTACCCTTGTTCAATCTGCTCTTAAACCCCAGAGAACAGTCAATTTTTGCATGATCGGAGAAGAATACCGGCATCACTGAGGCATCAGCAACCAGCAGCCTCTTTGATATGAATAAAAAGTCTAATCTTGAGTGAGTTTTCCCATTGGTCCAAGTGTACCCAGGTACATGGGGGTTTATTGTGCGAAAGGTGTCTACCAATTTAAAATCTTGCACCAGACTACTTAAGGCTTCGGAACTGGAGTCCAACCTCACTGTTGTGTTAGTTAGTCTGTCCTTCTTGTCCAATAGGCAATTAAAGTCTCCACCCAGGATGACCTCTCTACTACATATAAGGAGTGGCTGTATTGCTTTTATGATTTCCAGGCGAGCTTGAAGAATTACAGAACAATAGACATTAATTATCCTTAAAGGAACATTGTTCCATACAACATCCACACAAAGAAGCCTTCCGTCTATTATATTCTGCACCTTTTGGATAATAAAATCCTGCCCTCTAAACAATACAGCAACCCCAGATGCCCTGTTTTTGTTGTCTCCTGACCATGCCGATTGACCATAATGCCACCTATCTGCAAAAACTTTGTAGTTGTCCCTATATGATAAATGACATTCCTGAAGGAGAAAAATGTCATTCGGCTCCGAATGTAAAAACGTGAAGGCTGACTGACATTTCACAGGGTCATTTAGTCCTCTTGTATTCAGAGATGCAATAGAGAGATGTGTCATGACAAAAGGTGTGGGGAGGCAAAGGTATTCTCAAACAACTTTTTTGTGGCATCTACTTTACCTTCTTTTTCTTAACCCGCACATAGTCTGTCTGTAGGGTCATGTCTTTGATGAGGGTCGTTGAGGAGAAGGCAGCCACATCATTAGGTTCCAAAAACGGCTGTGATGTGGGTGATGAAACTGACCAATCCGCTGAAGACGCATCACGGTGGGGTAAGGGAGAAGATTCCCCTGATGTGGGCGACTCCTGTTGCCGTTTCTTCGCCTGCGAATCCGTTGGCGCTGGTCTGGAAGATGGTATGGGCGGCAGTACCCCGGCCTTTCCCCCCGAGGACTCCTGGCGAGGCTTCTGTGGTTGCGGTGGATTTGCGGCACCTCGGGAGGCGGGGAGGTTAGCTATCAAAATGTCCAAGATTTTATCATGGTCATGGCACATCATCGGTAACTTCTCCACGTGAGCGCTTGCCCCAGTATCCTGGGGAGGGCCCACCGGTTCCAAGATGTCGGTGGTCTCCATTGAGGTCATGTCGTAATTGGACACAACAATGCCCTCACCCGGAGGTTCCGCACTCCAGTCTAAAATTGCCTCCACCCCCTCATCAGGTGGCAGTTCCTCACTTTGCCGTAGAATAGTCGTGCCTGATGGCTGCGGAAGTGCATTACTGTCTGACACTAGGGTCTGGCTGCCCTCAGGTTCATCAGCCCTCAAGGTCTGGCTTGATGGTGTTGCTATTTGTCCTATGGATGACTTCAGCCGATTAGAATAGGCTTGTGGACAGTCTCTGAAGCGATGATCAACTGAGGAGCAGAGGTTACATTGAAGAGGGGTTGAGCATTGCGCTGATGTATGATCTGACGCTTTACAGTTTTTGCAGAAACTCCTTGTACATGCAGCCGCCAGATGGTCCAGACCGCCACATTTCCTGCATTCTTTCGGCTGCCCCGAATAGAAGACTGTACCCCTGAATGCACCCAACTGGATAGAGCTTGGGATATGCTGCATTACTCCCTCTTGTCGGTTGAGACGAACTTGGAACCGTCTGGTTCCAGTCTTGATTCCATCAATGTCCATTACTTCCATGGCGTTGATCACCTCGCAGTGCCTTGCCATCCACGTCCACACGTCTTGGTTTCTTACTTTCTCAGAAAAGATCATAACATGGACAGTCCGTATATCTCTCTCCACTAGAGGTGTCACAGCGATCTCTCTGAAAGCCGCTGAGGTTTCTTTCTTGACCTTAAATCTTTCCAAGCAATTTTCAAAAAGCTGCATGGTGGAAAATACAACTTCAAAAATCTTCTTACCAGGATAGGCGAAAATGTACTCAAGTTGATTAGTCGAAAATCCAAGCTCTTTCTGCAGAATCTGCCGACTAAACTGGAGACGGTCCATCTGCAGTTCGCCCAAAAGGTCAAAACGGACAGCATTTCTCCGAGTAGCTTGGCCATGCGCTGAAGACATGGTGGAATATTAGCTAAATCCAACCATAGACTTCTGTTTGGCTCGAGCCCTCAAGCACTGAATTGTGTCCCATACACCGCACGACAGCAATTAAGTGGTAACTTCCCTGGGCAAACCACCTTGGTGATCATGGTATCGCCCCTGCCAGGTAAGTATGCCTTGGAACAGTCGGCCAAAGCGGCATCCTTCCCACACACACCGCCCTGCCCTGTGGCGCAAGCAATATGATTCGCAAAAGGCATTCTGGATGAAGCAGCCACATCGTTTGATATTCAAAAACGCAGCTCAAAAGTCTTCGTTTTGTGTGGGCAACAAGTTTTATCCATTTTGGTCACGTTTGCAGTCATTCCTTTCTCCATTACATACATAAATTGCACAATGTATAGCTAGTTTTCACGCAGTTTCTGTGACAGAGAGGGGGAAATAATCTCAGCAATCACTCAAAAGTTAAAAGTCCAAATGTGCTGTCCAATCACCAGCATCTGGACACATTTCCTTTCACCAACACCAAGACCGTGCAGTTGTCAGACACTCCCCACCCCTGCTTCTCAGGTGACTCAGCACGCCTTTTCTCTCACGAGGACAGTGGAAATCCACCGAGTGAACTCAGCCCCGCACGGAGGGCAGGGATCTGTCCTACATGTAACCCGATTGCAATTTTCCTTCAACAAATGGATCAGGGGAGAGCGCGAACGCAGTCCCCCACTACCGGAAATTATGCAGTCGAGATTCCCACGTGGGGAATTCGCAGAAGTCAGCACAGCCGCAGTGCAATGGCGTAGCCTCGTCCTGGGCAAACCACCTTGGTGATCATGGTATCGCCCCTGCCAGGTAAGTATGCCTTGGAACAGTCGGCCAAAGCGGCAACCTTCCCACACACACCGCCCTGCCCTGTGGCGCAAGCAATATGATTCGCAAAAGGCATTCTGGATGAAGCAGCCACATCGTTTGATATTCAAAAACGCAGCTCAAAAGTCTTCGTTTTGTGTGGGCAACAAGTTTTATCCATTTTGGTCACGTTTGCAGTCATTCCTTTCTCCATTACATACATAAATTGCACAATGTATAGCTAGTTTTCACGCAGTTTCTGTGACAGAGAGGGGGAAATAATCTCAGCAATCACTCAAAAGTTAAAAGTCCAAATGTGCTGTCCAATCACCAGCATCTGGACACATTTCCTTTCACCAACACCAAGACCGTGCAGTTGTCAGACACTCCCCACCCCTGCTTCTCAGGTGACTCAGCACGCCTTTTCTCTCACGAGGACAGTGGAAATCCACCGAGTGAACTCAGCCCCGCACGGAGGGCAGGGATCTGTCCTACATGTAACCCGATTGCAATTTTCCTTCAACAAATGGATCAGGGGAGAGCGCGAACGCAGTCCCCCACTACCAGAAATTATGCAGTCGAGATTCCCACGTGGGGAATTCGCAGAAGTCAGCACAGCCGCAGTGCAATGGCGTAGCCTCGTCCTGGGCAAACCACTTTTTTCACTTTTTAGGGGCTTTATTAATTATCGGGCAAACAAACCACAGGACATCTTCAAAGTACAATATCACATTTGCATAATATTAATCACATTTTCATCAACAAGTAAAAAAAAAATACATTTTTAAACGTCATTGAGCTCACCGTGTCAACACTAGCTTGCTCATTAAAACATTCCCCAATTTCCACAACTTTCTTAGTTCTGCAGCATCAAACTTTGCCTTATCTCTAAGAATATAATCATTAACAGTTGAAAGTCCTGCTTTTACAACTGATTCTGGGGATAAATAAAATTTCTTGAATACTAGTAAATTTCTACCCTTCCACATCCCTTCTTTGATACAATTAATGACAGCCCACCATCTTTCACATTTTTCACAATCGCCTGGGTCAAAGTCACCATATAAAATATCTTTTTCATTTGGTTCTCTATAGAGCTCCGATAACCACAGCTTTAGGATTGTCCACACTTTCCGGGCAAAGGAGCAGTACCAAAACATGTGGCTCACATTCTCGTCATTAAAACAGTTCAACCTTGGACATTTGGCAGACCTAGAACATCGTCTTTTCTTAAGAAAGGCTCGTGTTGGCATACGATCATGCACCACCTTCCAGGCCAGATCCTTATGTGTGTTCAAAAGAAAGGGGGAGTTTACATTTTTCCACACTTGAATACATTTTGTTGTTGTTAAAGTTTGCACAGGTGTTAAGCGTAATGTCCGGGCTGACAAACTCTCTTCAATAACTTCTCTCTTTGCAAATTCTTTTGAACACCTTCCAAGATTGGCTCGTTTTAGAATAGTAATAGCCTTATCATATAGTGCCGGCCTTGTTTCAGCATGTGGAGTACTAAGAGGGAGTCTTCCACCCACTCTGGACAAAATGTTTTGACCAACCCAAAATTTTGCAAAGTATGTCCAGAGACTGGTGTTCTTATCACTTAAGACCGCATTTAATATTGGCGTTAAAAACAAGGCTTCCAATTTCACGCCAAGTTCTGGAACTGCTTTTCCACCTTTATCCAAGGGCTTGTACATAATATCTCTTTTAACATGCTCTTGGTGAGAACTCCATATAAATTGAAACATAGTCCTTGTCAAGGCTGTGAGGAAGGACCTAGGAACTGGCAAGGTTGCTGCCAGAAAAGTCAGGGAGGCCAGAATCTCTGACTTAACAACAAGAACCTTTCCCGTAAAGCTAAGGTCTCTGTCTTCCCACTGTAAGAGTTTCCCTTTTATAGCTGGAAGTCTATTTTCCCAATTTAGGTTTTCCATATCCTTTCCGATCTGTATTCCCAAGACTTTCAATCGTTCTCTCTTTACGACAAGTCCTAATGCAAATGTTTCTTCATGCCAATTGAGATAGAGCATCTCACTCTTAGACCTATTCAGTTTTGCCCCAGCTGCCAGAGCAAAACAGTCACACCACTGAATGGTATTAAACACTGACCTGTTTTCTGTACATAATAATGTGATATCATCCATATATAAAGTCAGTTTTGCTTCTTTTCCACTACTGCCTGGAACAAGGAGGCCACGAATAGATGTGTCCTTCCTAATTGCACAGGCCAGTGGTTCGATGGCTAAGATGAATAACATGGCAGATAAAGGACATCCTTGTCTAACTCCTGATTGAACCTTAAATGGTTCAGTAATATGACCATTTACACTTATTCTGCTAGTGCAATCAGAGTATAACAAATCTACCCAGGCTCGTATTCGTGGGCCAAATCCAAAGCAAACCAAAACTTCTTTTAAATAAGTGTGGTTTATTTTATCAAAGGCTTTCTCTAAATCAAGGGCTGCAATGCATAATGGTGTTCTTCTGTCCATAGCGTAAAGGTAGCAGTCTCTAACTAGGGCCAAGCTATCACTCATAGCCCTTCCTGGTACTGAGCAAGTTTGTTCTTTGCCCACTATTTTATCTGCAACTTTCTGGATGCGGAGAAATAATGCCTTTGCCAGAATCTTACGGTCCACCCCGAGCAGAGTAAGTGGGCGCCAATTCTTGACTTCTTTTTTGTCTCCCTTTTTATACAAAAGTGAGATTATGCCATCTCTCAGTGAAGGCGGTAGACTTCCTTGTAATAAACTCTCATTATACATTGACAGCAAGGGGGCCTTCAATTCTTCCCAGAAGGTGATATAAAATTCTTTGGGCAAACCATCTGCCCCTGGGGCCTTATTGTTCTGCATACTCTCCAGCGCCATTGTCAGTTCATACATAGATAGGTCACGATCGAGTTGTACCTTATAGTCAATCACATTCTTATCTATGTTAGAGGAGATTTGCCACAGATGCTTCATCCACCTCTTCCCCTGAATATAGGTCTTGGTAGAAGGTATGCACACAGCTCAGCATATCCTTTATATCAGTTTGCATTCTACCATCTTTATCATTTAAAGCTTCAATTGTATTTCTAGGTCGAGCTAATTTCCTAAAAAAATACCGTGAGCATTTCTCATTAACCTCCATGTGATTAATCCTGCTGCGTGTTAATAAACCACGGCTGGCCTCTGAAGCTAGGTGTAACATCTCTCTCTTTAGCTCTATTATAGCTTCCACAACATCAAAACCAAGTTGCGACATGGTATAAAGTCGCTGTAACTTTGCCTGCTGTTTCTTAAGTACAAAGCGCCTTTTCTTGGCTGCCTTCCTCCCTTCATTGACGAAGAAGCTCTTGGTTCTCACTTTCACTTCATCCCACCATTCTCCAACTGAATCAAAGGCAAACTGCAGAGAGGACCACATGTGAAATTTGTCCCTGAATCTATTGATCACCCCCGGGTCTTGCAGCAAGGATACATTCAGCTTCCATAAGCCTTTACCCTTGTTCAATCTGCTCTTAAACCCCAGAGAACAGTCAATTTTTGCATGATCGGAGAAGAATACCGGCATCACTGAGGCATCAGCAACCAGCAGCCTCTTTGATATGAATAAAAAGTCTAATCTTGAGTGAGTTTTCCCATTGGTCCAAGTGTACCCAGGTACATGGGGGTTTATTGTGCGAAAGGTGTCTACCAATTTAAAATCTTGCACCAGACTACTTAAGGCTTCGGAACTGGAGTCCAACCTCACTGTTGTGTTAGTTAGTCTGTCCTTCTTGTCCAATAGGCAATTAAAGTCTCCACCCAGGATGACCTCTCTACTACATATAAGGAGTGGCTGTATTGCTTTTATGATTTCCAGGCGAGCTTGAAGAATTACAGAACAATAGACATTAATTATCCTTAAAGGAACATTGTTCCATACAACATCCACACAAAGAAGCCTTCCGTCTATTATATTCTGCACCTTTTGGATAATAAAATCCTGCCCTCTAAACAATACAGCAACCCCAGATGCCCTGTTTTTGTTGTCTCCTGACCATGCCGATTGACCATAATGCCACCTATCTGCAAAAACTTTGTAGTTGTCCCTATATGATAAATGACATTCCTGAAGGAGAAAAATGTCATTCGGCTCCGAATGTAAAAACGTGAAGGCTGACTGACATTTCACAGGGTCATTTAGTCCTCTTGTATTCAGAGATGCAATAGAGAGATGTGTCATGACAAAAGGTGTGGGGAGGCAAAGGTATTCTCAAACAACTTTTTTGTGGCATCTACTTTACCTTCTTTTTCTTAACCCGCACATAGTCTGTCTGTAGGGTCATGTCTTTGATGAGGGTCGTTGAGGAGAAGGCAGCCACATCATTAGGTTCCAAAAACGGCTGTGATGTGGGTGATGAAACTGACCAATCCGCTGAAGACGCATCACGGTGGGGTAAGGGAGAAGATTCCCCTGATGTGGGCGACTCCTGTTGCCGTTTCTTCGCCTGCGAATCCGTTGGCGCTGGTCTGGAAGATGGTATGGGCGGCAGTACCCCGGCCTTTCCCCCCGAGGACTCCTGGCGAGGCTTCTGTGGTTGCGGTGGATTTGCGGCACCTCGGGAGGCGGGGAGGTTAGCTATCAAAATGTCCAAGATTTTATCATGGTCATGGCACATCATCGGTAACTTCTCCACGTGAGCGCTTGCCCCAGTATCCTGGGGAGGGCCCACCGGTTCCAAGATGTCGGTGGTCTCCATTGAGGTCATGTCGTAATTGGACACAACAATGCCCTCACCCGGAGGTTCCGCACTCCAGTCTAAAATTGCCTCCACCCCCTCATCAGGTGGCAGTTCCTCACTTTGCCGTAGAATAGTCGTGCCTGATGGCTGCGGAAGTGCATTACTGTCTGACACTAGGGTCTGGCTGCCCTCAGGTTCATCAGCCCTCAAGGTCTGGCTTGATGGTGTTGCTATTTGTCCTATGGATGACTTCAGCCGATTAGAATAGGCTTGTGGACAGTCTCTGAAGCGATGATCAACTGAGGAGCAGAGGTTACATTGAAGAGGGGTTGAGCATTGCGCTGATGTATGATCTGACGCTTTACAGTTTTTGCAGAAACTCCTTGTACATGCAGCCGCCAGATGGTCCAGACCGCCACATTTCCTGCATTCTTTCGGCTGCCCCGAATAGAAGACTGTACCCCTGAATGCACCCAACTGGATAGAGCTTGGGATATGCTGCATTACTCCCTCTTGTCGGTTGAGACGAACTTGGAACCGTCTGGTTCCAGTCTTGATTCCATCAATGTCCATTACTTCCATGGCGTTGATCACCTCGCAGTGCCTTGCCATCCACGTCCACACGTCTTGGTTTCTTACTTTCTCAGAAAAGATCATAACATGGACAGTCCGTATATCTCTCTCCACTAGAGGTGTCACAGCGATCTCTCTGAAAGCCGCTGAGGTTTCTTTCTTGACCTTAAATCTTTCCAAGCAATTTTCAAAAAGCTGCATGGTGGAAAATACAACTTCAAAAATCTTCTTACCAGGATAGGCGAAAATGTACTCAAGTTGATTAGTCGAAAATCCAAGCTCTTTCTGCAGAATCTGCCGACTAAACTGGAGACGGTCCATCTGCAGTTCGCCCAAAAGGTCAAAACGGACAGCATTTCTCCGAGTAGCTTGGCCATGCGCTGAAGACATGGTGGAATATTAGCTAAATCCAACCATAGACTTCTGTTTGGCTCGAGCCCTCAAGCACTGAATTGTGTCCCATACACCGCACGACAGCAATTAAGTGGTAACTTCCCTGGGCAAACCACCTTGGTGATCATGGTATCGCCCCTGCCAGGTAAGTATGCCTTGGAACAGTCGGCCAAAGCGGCATCCTTCCCACACACACCGCCCTGCCCTGTGGCGCAAGCAATATGATTCGCAAAAGGCATTCTGGATGAAGCAGCCACATCGTTTGATATTCAAAAACGCAGCTCAAAAGTCTTCGTTTTGTGTGGGCAACAAGTTTTATCCATTTTGGTCACGTTTGCAGTCATTCCTTTCTCCATTACATACATAAATTGCACAATGTATAGCTAGTTTTCACGCAGTTTCTGTGACAGAGAGGGGGAAATAATCTCAGCAATCACTCAAAAGTTAAAAGTCCAAATGTGCTGTCCAATCACCAGCATCTGGACACATTTCCTTTCACCAACACCAAGACCGTGCAGTTGTCAGACACTCCCCACCCCTGCTTCTCAGGTGACTCAGCACGCCTTTTCTCACGAGGACAGTGGAAATCCACCGAGTGAACTCAGCCCCGCACGGAGGGCAGGGATCTGTCCTACATGTAACCCGATTGCAATTTTCCTTCAACAAATGGATCAGGGGAGAGCGCGAACGCAGTCCCCCACTACCAGAAATTATGCAGTCGAGATTCCCACATGTGGGGAATTCGCAGAAGTCAGCACAGCCGCAGTGCAATGGCGTAGCCTCGTCCTGGGCAAACCACCTTGGTGATCATGGTATCGCCCCTGCCAGGTAAGTATGCCTTGGAACAGTCGGCCAAAGCGGCATCCTTCCCACACACACCGCCCTGCCCTGTGGCGCAAGCAATATGATTCGCAAAAGGCATTCTGGATGAAGCAGCCACATCGTTTGATATTCAAAAACGCAGCTCAAAAGTCTTCGTTTTGTGTGGGCAACAAGTTTTATCCATTTTGGTCACGTTTGCAGTCATTCCTTTCTCCATTACATACATAAATTGCACAATGTATAGCTAGTTTTCACGCAGTTTCTGTGACAGAGAGGGGGAAATAATCTCAGCAATTACTCAAAAGTTAAAAGTCCAAATGTGCTGTCCAATCACCAGCATCTGGACACATTTCCTTTCACCAACACCAAGACCGTGCAGTTGTCAGACACTCCCCACCCCTGCTTCTCAGGTGACTCAGCACGCCTTTTCTCTCACGAGGACAGTGGAAATCCACTGAGTGAACTCAGCCCCGCACGGAGGGCAGGGATCTGTCCTACATGTAACCTGATTGCAATTTTCCTTCAACAAATGGATCAGGGGAGAGCGCGAACGCAGTCCCCCACTACCAGAAATTATGCAGTCGAGATTCCCACATGTGGGGAATTTGCAGAAGTCAGCACAGCCGCAGTGCAATGGCGTAGCCTCGTCCCAGGCAAACCACTTTTTTCACTTTTTAGGGGCTTTATTAATTATCGGGCAAACAAACCACAGGACATCTTCAAAGTACAATATCACATTTGCATAATATTAATCACATTTTCATCAACAAGTAAAAAAAAAATACATTTTTAAACGTCATTGAGCTCACCGTGTCAACACTAGCTTGCTCATTAAAACATTCCCCAATTTCCACAACTTTCTTAGTTCTGCAGCATCAAACTTTGCCTTATCTCTAAGAATATAATCATTAACAGTTGAAAGTCCTGCTTTTACAACTGATTCTGGGGATAAATAAAATTTCTTGAATACTAGTAAATTTCTACCCTTCCACATCCCTTCTTTGATACAATTAATGACAGCCCACCATCTTTCACATTTTTCACAATCGCCTGGGTCAAAGTCACCATATAAAATATCTTTTTCATTTGGTTCTCTATAGAGCTCCGATAACCACAGCTTTAGGATTGTCCACACTTTCCGGGCAAAGGAGCAGTACCAAAACATGTGGCTCACATTCTCGTCATTAAAACAGTTCAACCTTGGACATTTGGCAGACCTAGAACATCGTCTTTTCTTAAGAAAGGCTCGTGTTGGCATACGATCATGCACCACCTTCCAGGCCAGATCCTTATGTGTGTTCAAAAGAAAGGGGGAGTTTACATTTTTCCACACTTGAATACATTTTGTTGTTGTTAAAGTTTGCACAGGTGTTAAGCGTAATGTCCGGGCTGACAAACTCTCTTCAATAACTTCTCTCTTTGCAAATTCTTTTGAACACCTTCCAAGATTGGCTCGTTTTAGAATAGTAATAGCCTTATCATATAGTGCCGGCCTTGTTTCAGCATGTGGAGTACTAAGAGGGAGTCTTCCACCCACTCTGGACAAAATGTTTTGACCAACCCAAAATTTTGCAAAGTATGTCCAGAGACTGGTGTTCTTATCACTTAAGACCGCATTTAATATTGGCGTTAAAAACAAGGCTTCCAATTTCACGCCAAGTTCTGGAACTGCTTTTCCACCTTTATCCAAGGGCTTGTACATAATATCTCTTTTAACATGCTCTTGGTGAGAACTCCATATAAATTGAAACATAGTCCTTGTCAAGGCTGTGAGGAAGGACCTAGGAACTGGCAAGGTTGCTGCCAGAAAAGTCAGGGAGGCCAGAATCTCTGACTTAACAACAAGAACCTTTCCCGTAAAGCTAAGGTCTCTGTCTTCCCACTGTAAGAGTTTCCCTTTTATAGCTGGAAGTCTATTTTCCCAATTTAGGTTTTCCATATCCTTTCCGATCTGTATTCCCAAGACTTTCAATCGTTCTCTCTTTACGACAAGTCCTAATGCAAATGTTTCTTCATGCCAATTGAGATAGAGCATCTCACTCTTAGACCTATTCAGTTTTGCCCCAGCTGCCAGAGCAAAACAGTCACACCACTGAATGGTATTAAACACTGACCTGTTTTCTGTACATAATAATGTGATATCATCCATATATAAAGTCAGTTTTGCTTCTTTTCCACTACTGCCTGGAACAAGGAGGCCACGAATAGATGTGTCCTTCCTAATTGCACAGGCCAGTGGTTCGATGGCTAAGATGAATAACATGGCAGATAAAGGACATCCTTGTCTAACTCCTGATTGAACCTTAAATGGTTCAGTAATATGACCATTTACACTTATTCTGCTAGTGCAATCAGAGTATAACAAATCTACCCAGGCTCGTATTCGTGGGCCAAATCCAAAGCAAACCAAAACTTCTTTTAAATAAGTGTGGTTTATTTTATCAAAGGCTTTCTCTAAATCAAGGGCTGCAATGCATAATGGTGTTCTTCTGTCCATAGCGTAAAGGTAGCAGTCTCTAACTAGGGCCAAGCTATCACTCATAGCCCTTCCTGGTACTGAGCAAGTTTGTTCTTTGCCCACTATTTTATCTGCAACTTTCTGGATGCGGAGAAATAATGCCTTTGCCAGAATCTTACGGTCCACCCCGAGCAGAGTAAGTGGGCGCCAATTCTTGACTTCTTTTTTGTCTCCCTTTTTATACAAAAGTGAGATTATGCCATCTCTCAGTGAAGGCGGTAGACTTCCTTGTAATAAACTCTCATTATACATTGACAGCAAGGGGGCCTTCAATTCTTCCCAGAAGGTGATATAAAATTCTTTGGGCAAACCATCTGCCCCTGGGGCCTTATTGTTCTGCATACTCTCCAGCGCCATTGTCAGTTCATACATAGATAGGTCACGATCGAGTTGTACCTTATAGTCAATCACATTCTTATCTATGTTAGAGAGGAGATTTGCCACAGATGCTTCATCCACCTCTTCCCCTGAATATAGGTCTTGGTAGAAGGTATGCACACAGCTCAGCATATCCTTTATATCAGTTTGCATTCTACCATCTTTATCATTTAAAGCTTCAATTGTATTTCTAGGTCGAGCTAATTTCCTAAAAAAATACCGTGAGCATTTCTCATTAACCTCCATGTGATTAATCCTGCTGCGTGTTAATAAACCACGGCTGGCCTCTGAAGCTAGGTGTAACATCTCTCTCTTTAGCTCTATTATAGCTTCCACAACATCAAAACCAAGTTGCGACATGGTATAAAGTCGCTGTAACTTTGCCTGCTGTTTCTTAAGTACAAAGCGCCTTTTCTTGGCTGCCTTCCTCCCTTCATTGACGAAGAAGCTCTTGGTTCTCACTTTCACTTCATCCCACCATTCTCCAACTGAATCAAAGGCAAACTGCAGAGAGGACCACATGTGAAATTTGTCCCTGAATCTATTGATCACCCCCGGGTCTTGCAGCAAGGATACATTCAGCTTCCATAAGCCTTTACCCTTGTTCAATCTGCTCTTAAACCCCAGAGAACAGTCAATTTTTGCATGATCGGAGAAGAATACCGGCATCACTGAGGCATCAGCAACCAGCAGCCTCTTTGATATGAATAAAAAGTCTAATCTTGAGTGAGTTTTCCCATTGGTCCAAGTGTACCCAGGTACATGGGGGTTTATTGTGCGAAAGGTGTCTACCAATTTAAAATCTTGCACCAGACTACTTAAGGCTTCGGAACTGGAGTCCAACCTCACTGTTGTGTTAGTTAGTCTGTCCTTCTTGTCCAATAGGCAATTAAAGTCTCCACCCAGGATGACCTCTCTACTACATATAAGGAGTGGCTGTATTGCTTTTATGATTTCCAGGCGAGCTTGAAGAATTACAGAACAATAGACATTAATTATCCTTAAAGGAACATTGTTCCATACAACATCCACACAAAGAAGCCTTCCGTCTATTATATTCTGCACCTTTTGGATAATAAAATCCTGCCCTCTAAACAATACAGCAACCCCAGATGCCCTGTTTTTGTTGTCTCCTGACCATGCCGATTGACCATAATGCCACCTATCTGCAAAAACTTTGTAGTTGTCCCTATATGATAAATGACATTCCTGAAGGAGAAAAATGTCATTCGGCTCCGAATGTAAAAACGTGAAGGCTGACTGACATTTCACAGGGTCATTTAGTCCTCTTGTATTCAGAGATGCAATAGAGAGATGTGTCATGACAAAAGGTGTGGGGAGGCAAAGGTATTCTCAAACAACTTTTTTGTGGCATCTACTTTACCTTCTTTTTCTTAACCCGCACATAGTCTGTCTGTAGGGTCATGTCTTTGATGAGGGTCGTTGAGGAGAAGGCAGCCACATCATTAGGTTCCAAAAACGGCTGTGATGTGGGTGATGAAACTGACCAATCCGCTGAAGACGCATCACGGTGGGGTAAGGGAGAAGATTCCCCTGATGTGGGCGACTCCTGTTGCCGTTTCTTCGCCTGCGAATCCGTTGGCGCTGGTCTGGAAGATGGTATGGGCGGCAGTACCCCGGCCTTTCCCCCCGAGGACTCCTGGCGAGGCTTCTGTGGTTGCGGTGGATTTGCGGCACCTCGGGAGGCGGGGAGGTTAGCTATCAAAATGTCCAAGATTTTATCATGGTCATGGCACATCATCGGTAACTTCTCCACGTGAGCGCTTGCCCCAGTATCCTGGGGAGGGCCCACCGGTTCCAAGATGTCGGTGGTCTCCATTGAGGTCATGTCGTAATTGGACACAACAATGCCCTCACCCGGAGGTTCCGCACTCCAGTCTAAAATTGCCTCCACCCCCTCATCAGGTGGCAGTTCCTCACTTTGCCGTAGAATAGTCGTGCCTGATGGCTGCGGAAGTGCATTACTGTCTGACACTAGGGTCTGGCTGCCCTCAGGTTCATCAGCCCTCAAGGTCTGGCTTGATGGTGTTGCTATTTGTCCTATGGATGACTTCAGCCGATTAGAATAGGCTTGTGGACAGTCTCTGAAGCGATGATCAACTGAGGAGCAGAGGTTACATTGAAGAGGGGTTGAGCATTGCGCTGATGTATGATCTGACGCTTTACAGTTTTTGCAGAAACTCCTTGTACATGCAGCCGCCAGATGGTCCAGACCGCCACATTTCCTGCATTCTTTCGGCTGCCCCGAATAGAAGACTGTACCCCTGAATGCACCCAACTGGATAGAGCTTGGGATATGCTGCATTACTCCCTCTTGTCGGTTGAGACGAACTTGGAACCGTCTGGTTCCAGTCTTGATTCCATCAATGTCCATTACTTCCATGGCGTTGATCACCTCGCAGTGCCTTGCCATCCACGTCCACACGTCTTGGTTTCTTACTTTCTCAGAAAAGATCATAACATGGACAGTCCGTATATCTCTCTCCACTAGAGGTGTCACAGCGATCTCTCTGAAAGCCGCTGAGGTTTCTTTCTTGACCTTAAATCTTTCCAAGCAATTTTCAAAAAGCTGCATGGTGGAAAATACAACTTCAAAAATCTTCTTACCAGGATAGGCGAAAATGTACTCAAGTTGATTAGTCGAAAATCCAAGCTCTTTCTGCAGAATCTGCCGACTAAACTGGAGACGGTCCATCTGCAGTTCGCCCAAAAGGTCAAAACGGACAGCATTTCTCCGAGTAGCTTGGCCATGCGCTGAAGACATGGTGGAATATTAGCTAAATCCAACCATAGACTTCTGTTTGGCTCGAGCCCTCAAGCACTGAATTGTGTCCCATACACCGCACGACAGCAATTAAGTGGTAACTTCCCTGGGCAAACCACCTTGGTGATCATGGTATCGCCCCTGCCAGGTAAGTATGCCTTGGAACAGTCGGCCAAAGCGGCATCCTTCCCACACACACCGCCCTGCCCTGTGGCGCAAGCAATATGATTCGCAAAAGGCATTCTGGATGAAGCAGCCACATCGTTTGATATTCAAAAACGCAGCTCAAAAGTCTTCGTTTTGTGTGGGCAACAAGTTTTATCCATTTTGGTCACGTTTGCAGTCATTCCTTTCTCCATTACATACATAAATTGCACAATGTATAGCTAGTTTTCACGCAGTTTCTGTGACAGAGAGGGGGAAATAATCTCAGCAATCACTCAAAAGTTAAAAGTCCAAATGTGCTGTCCAATCACCAGCATCTGGACACATTTCCTTTCACCAACACCAAGACCGTGCAGTTGTCAGACACTCCCCACCCCTGCTTCTCAGGTGACTCAGCACGCCTTTTCTCACGAGGACAGTGGAAATCCACCGAGTGAACTCAGCCCCGCACGGAGGGCAGGGATCTGTCCTACATGTAACCCGATTGCAATTTTCCTTCAACGAATGGATCAGGGGAGAGCGCGAACGCAGTCCCCCACTACCAGAAATTATGCAGTCGAGATTCCCACATGTGGGGAATTCGCAGAAGTCAGCACAGCCGCAGTGCAATGGCGTAGCCTCGTCCTGGGCAAACCACCTTGGTGATCATGGTATCGCCCCTGCCAGGTAAGTATGCCTTGGAACAGTCGGCCAAAGCGGCATCCTTCCCACACACACCGCCCTGCCCTGTGGCGCAAGCAATATGATTCGCAAAAGGCATTCTGGATGAAGCAGCCACATCGTTTGATATTCAAAAACGCAGCTCAAAAGTCTTCGTTTTGTGTGGGCAACAAGTTTTATCCATTTTGGTCACGTTTGCAGTCATTCCTTTCTCCATTACATACATAAATTGCACAATGTATAGCTAGTTTTCACGCAGTTTCTGTGACAGAGAGGGGGAAATAATCTCAGCAATCACTCAAAAGTTAAAAGTCCAAATGTGCTGTCCAATCACCAGCATCTGGACACATTTCCTTTCACCAACACCAAGACCGTGCAGTTGTCAGACACTCCCCACCCCTGCTTCTCAGGTGACTCAGCACGCCTTTTCTGTCACGAGGACAGTGGAAATCCACTGAGTGAACTCAGCCCCGCACGGAGGGCAGGGATCTGTCCTACATGTAACCCGATTGCAATTTTCCTTCAACAAATGGATCAGGGGAGAGCGCGAACGCAGTCCCCCACTACCAGAAATTATGCAGTCGAGATTCCCACATGTGGGGAATTCGCAGAAGTCAGCACAGCCGCAGTGCAATGGCGTAGCCTCGTCCCAGGCAAACCACCTTGGTGATCATGGTATCGCCCCTGCCAGGTAAGTATGCCTTGGAACAGTCGGCCAAAGCGGCATCCTTCCCACACACACCGCCCTGCCCTGTGGCGCAAGCAATATGATTCGCAAAAGGCATTCTGGATGAAGCAGCCACATCGTTTGATATTCAAAAACGCAGCTCAAAAGTCTTCGTTTTGTGTGGGCAACAAGTTTTATCCATTTTGGTCACGTTTGCAGTCATTCCTTTCTCCATTACATACATAAATTGCACAATGTATAGCTAGTTTTCACGCAGTTTCTGTGACAGAGAGGGGGAAATAATCTCAGCAATCACTCAAAAGTTAAAAGTCCAAATGTGCTGTCCAATCACCAGCATCTGGACACATTTCCTTTCACCAACACCAAGACCGTGCAGTTGTCAGACACTCCCCACCCCTGCTTCTCAGGTGACTCAGCACGCCTTTTCTCTCACGAGGACAGTGGAAATCCACCGAGTGAACTCAGCCCCGCACGGAGGGCAGGGATCTGTCCTACATGTAACCCGATTGCAATTTTCCTTCAACAAATGGATCAGGGGAGAGCGCGAACGCAGTCCCCCACTACCAGAAATTACGCAGTCGAGATTCCCACATGTGGGGAATTCGCAGAAGTCAGCACAGCCGCAGTGCAATGGCGTAGCCTCGTCCTGGGCAAACCACCTTGGTGATCATGGTATCGCCCCTGCCAGGTAAGTATGCCTTGGAACAGTCGGCCAAAGCGGCATCCTTCCCACACACACCGCCCTGCCCTGTGGCGCAAGCAATATGATTCGCAAAAGGCATTCTGGATGAAGCAGCCACATCGTTTGATATTCAAAAACGCAGCTCAAAAGTCTTCGTTTTGTGTGGGCAACAAGTTTTATCCATTTTGGTCACGTTTGCAGTCATTCCTTTCTCCATTACATACATAAATTGCACAATGTATAGCTAGTTTTCACGCAGTTTCTGTGACAGAGAGGGGGAAATAATCTCAGCAATCACTCAAAAGTTAAAAGTCCAAATGTGCTGTCCAATCACCAGCATCTGGACACATTTCCTTTCACCAACACCAAGACCGTGCAGTTGTCAGACACTCCCCACCCCTGCTTCTCAGGTGACTCAGCACGCCTTTTCTCACGAGGACAGTGGAAATCCACCGAGTGAACTCAGCCCCGCACGGAGGGCAGGGATCTGTCCTACATGTAACCCGATTGCAATTTTCCTCCAACAAATGGATCAGGGGAGAGCGCGAACGCAGTCCCCCACTACCAGAAATTATGCAGTCGAGATTCCCACATG
>NW_027180701.1:5000-47018 GCF_040956055.1 Brachionichthys hirsutus | reverse complement strand
CCGAATTATGTCGGGTAGACCAGGTTTTCAAGTCCCTACAGCGTACCGTTCTCGCGATAATTCGAAGAAATGAACGGGGTTTGGGACATTTCCGGTTTCCGGTTTCATTCCGGAAACGGCCGCAATATAAAATGATGCTGCCCTCTTGTGGAGACATGGCGCCGCTACAGTGAACATCAGAAGTTTACAATCAGCATAAATATGCACACAAGCAAATGTCTCATCAACTTGTAACCCGGCACACTTATAGATGACACATAGGGCTATAACCGAGGTGACGGACAGGTTGATGTGATTTACGGTGTCGACGTCACATGCGTGCAAAGCTTTATTTTTGCCATATCTCGGGAAGGGAAGGTCGTAGAGAGACGCGGTTGGGACTGGCGTGTTCAGCGTGGCCGAATTATGTCGGGTAGACCAGGTTTTCAAGTCCCTACAGCGTACCGTTCTCGCGATAATTCGAAGAAATGAACGGGGTTTGGGACATTTCCGGTTTCCGGTTTCATTCCGGAAACGGCCGCAATATAAAATGATGCTGCCCTCTTGTGGAGACATGGCGCCGCTACAGTGAACATCAGAAGTTTACAATCAGCATAAATATGCACACAAGCAAATGTCTCATCAACTTGTAACCCGGCACACTTATAGATGACACATAGGGCTATAACCGAGGTGACGGACAGGTTGATGTGATTTACGGTGTCGACGTCACATGCGTGCAAAGCTTTATTTTTGCCATATCTCGGGAAGGGAAGGTCGTAGAGAGACGCGGTTGGGACTGGCGTGTTCAGCGTGACCGAATTATGTCGGGTAGACCAGGTTTTCAAGTCCCTACAGCGTACCGTTCTCGCGATAATTCGAAGAAATGAACGGGGTTTGGGACATTTCCGGTTTCCGGTTTCATTCCGGAAACGGCCGCAATATAAAATGATGCTGCCCTCTTGTGGAGACATGGCGCCGCTACAGTGAACATCAGAAGTTTACAATCAGCATAAATATGCACACAAGCAAATGTCTCATCAACTTGTAACCCGGCACACTTATAGATGACACATAGGGCTATAACCGAGGTGACGGACAGGTTGATGTGATTTACGGTGTCGACGTCACATGCGTGCAAAGCTTTATTTTTGCCATATCTCGGGAAGGGAAGGTCGTAGAGAGACGCGGTTGGGACTGGCGTGTTCAGCGTGGCCGAATTATGTCGGGTAGACCAGGTTTTCAAGTCCCTACAGCGTACCGTTCTCGCGATAATTCGAAGAAATGAACGGGGTTTGGGACATTTCCGGTTTCCGGTTTCATTCCGGAAACGGCCGCAATATAAAATGATGCTGCCCTCTTGTGGAGACATGGCGCCGCTACAGTGAACATCAGAAGTTTACAATCAGCATAAATATGCACACAAGCAAATGTCTCATCAACTTGTAACCCGGCACACTTATAGATGACACATAGGGCTATAACCGAGGTGACGGACAGGTTGATGTGATTTACGGTGTCGACGTCACATGCGTGCAAAGCTTTATTTTTGCCATATCTCGGGAAGGGAAGGTCGTAGAGAGACGCGGTTGGGACTGGCGTGTTCAGCGTGACCGAATTATGTCGGGTAGACCAGGTTTTCAAGTCCCTACAGCGTACCGTTCTCGCGATAATTCGAAGAAATGAACGGGGTTTGGGACATTTCCGGTTTCCGGTTTCATTCCGGAAACGGCCGCAATATAAAATGATGCTGCCCTCTTGTGGAGACATGGCGCCGCTACAGTGAACATCAGAAGTTTACAATCAGCATAAATATGCACACAAGCAAATGTCTCATCAACTTGTAACCCGGCACACTTATAGATGACACATAGGGCTATAACCGAGGTGACGGACAGGTTGATGTGATTTACGGTGTCGACGTCACATGCGTGCAAAGCTTTATTTTTGCCATATCTCGGGAAGGGAAGGTCGTAGAGAGACGCGGTTGGGACTGGCGTGTTCAGCGTGGCCGAATTATGTCGGGTAGACCAGGTTTTCAAGTCCCTACAGCGTACCGTTCTCGCGATAATTCGAAGAAATGAACGGGGTTTGGGACATTTCCGGTTTCCGGTTTCATTCCGGAAACGGCCGCAATATAAAATGATGCTGCCCTCTTGTGGAGACATGGCGCCGCTACAGTGAACATCAGAAGTTTACAATCAGCATAAATATGCACACAAGCAAATGTCTCATCAACTTGTAACCCGGCACACTTATAGATGACACATAGGGCTATAACCGAGGTGACGGACAGGTTGATGTGATTTACGGTGTCGACGTCACATGCGTGCAAAGCTTTATTTTTGCCATATCTCGGGAAGGGAAGGTCGTAGAGAGACGCGGTTGGGACTGGCGTGTTCAGCGTGACCGAATTATGTCGGGTAGACCAGGTTTTCAAGTCCCTACAGCGTACCGTTCTCGCGATAATTCGAAGAAATGAACGGGGTTTGGGACATTTCCGGTTTCCGGTTTCATTCCGGAAACGGCCGCAATATAAAATGATGCTGCCCTCTTGTGGAGACATGGCGCCGCTACAGTGAACATCAGAAGTTTACAATCAGCATAAATATGCACACAAGCAAATGTCTCATCAACTTGTAACCCGGCACACTTATAGATGACACATAGGGCTATAACCGAGGTGACGGACAGGTTGATGTGATTTACGGTGTCGACGTCACATGCGTGCAAAGCTTTATTTTTGCCATATCTCGGGAAGGGAAGGTCGTAGAGAGACGCGGTTGGGACTGGCGTGTTCAGCGTGGCCGAATTATGTCGGGTAGACCAGGTTTTCAAGTCCCTACAGCGTACCGTTCTCGCGATAATTCGAAGAAATGAACGGGGTTTGGGACATTTCCGGTTTCCGGTTTCATTCCGGAAACGGCCGCAATATAAAATGATGCTGCCCTCTTGTGGAGACATGGCGCCGCTACAGTGAACATCAGAAGTTTACAATCAGCATAAATATGCACACAAGCAAATGTCTCATCAACTTGTAACCCGGCACACTTATAGATGACACATAGGGCTATAACCGAGGTGACGGACAGGTTGATGTGATTTACGGTGTCGACGTCACATGCGTGCAAAGCTTTATTTTTGCCATATCTCGGGAAGGGAAGGTCGTAGAGAGACGCGGTTGGGACTGGCGTGTTCAGCGTGGCCGAATTATGTCGGGTAGACCAGGTTTTCAAGTCCCTACAGCGTACCGTTCTCGCGATAATTCGAAGAAATGAACGGGGTTTGGGACATTTCCGGTTTCCGGTTTCATTCCGGAAACGGCCGCAATATAAAATGATGCTGCCCTCTTGTGGAGACATGGCGCCGCTACAGTGAACATCAGAAGTTTACAATCAGCATAAATATGCACACAAGCAAATGTCTCATCAACTTGTAACCCGGCACACTTATAGATGACACATAGGGCTATAACCGAGGTGACGGACAGGTTGATGTGATTTACGGTGTCGACGTCACATGCGTGCAAAGCTTTATTTTTGCCATATCTCGGGAAGGGAAGGTCGTAGAGAGACGCGGTTGGGACTGGCGTGTTCAGCGTGGCCGAATTATGTCGGGTAGACCAGGTTTTCAAGTCCCTACAGCGTACCGTTCTCGCGATAATTCGAAGAAATGAACGGGGTTTGGGACATTTCCGGTTTCCGGTTTCATTCCGGAAACGGCCGCAATATAAAATGATGCTGCCCTCTTGTGGAGACATGGCGCCGCTACAGTGAACATCAGAAGTTTACAATCAGCATAAATATGCACACAAGCAAATGTCTCATCAACTTGTAACCCGGCAC
Source organism: Brachionichthys hirsutus (assembly GCF_040956055.1). Taxonomy (NCBI): domain Eukaryota; kingdom Metazoa; phylum Chordata; class Actinopteri; order Lophiiformes; family Brachionichthyidae; genus Brachionichthys; species Brachionichthys hirsutus. The sequence continues at coordinate 43,194 of NW_027180701.1, read as the reverse complement.
ACTTATAGATGACACATAAGGCTATAACCGAGGTGACGGACAGGTTGATGTGATTTACGGTGTAGACGTCACATGCGTGCAAAGCTTTATTTTTGCCATATCTCGGGAAGGGAAGGTCGTAGAGAGACGCGGTTGGGACTGGCGTGTTCAGCGTGGCCGAATTATGTCGGGTAGACCAGGTTTTCAAGTCCCTACAGCGTACCGTTCTCGCGATAATTCGAAGAAATGAACGGGGTTTGGGACATTTCCGGTTTCCGGTTTCATTCCGGAAACGGCCGCAATATAAAATGATGCTGCCCTCTTGTGGAGACATGGCGCCGCTACAGTGAACATCAGAAGTTTACAATCAGCATAAATATGCACACAAGCAAATGTCTCATCAACTTGTAACCCGGCACACTTATAGATGACACATAGGGCTATAACCGAGGTGACGGACAGGTTGATGTGATTTACGGTGTCGACGTCACATGCGTGCAAAGCTTTATTTTTGCCATATCTCGGGAAGGGAAGGTCGTAGAGAGACGCGGTTGGGACTGGCGTGTTCAGCGTGGCCGAATTATGTCGGGTAGACCAGGTTTTCAAGTCCCTACAGCGTACCGTTCTCGCGATAATTCGAAGAAATGAACGGGGTTTGGGACATTTCCGGTTTCCGGTTTCATTCCGGAAACGGCCGCAATATAAAATGATGCTGCCCTCTTGTGGAGACATGGCGCCGCTACAGTGAACATCAGAAGTTTACAATCAGCATAAATATGCACACAAGCAAATGTCTCATCAACTTGTAACCCGGCACACTTATAGATGACACATAAGGCTATAACCGAGGTGACGGACAGGTTGATGTGATTTACGGTGTAGACGTCACATGCGTGCAAAGCTTTATTTTTGCCATATCTCGGGAAGGGAAGGTCGTAGAGAGACGCGGTTGGGACTGGCGTGTTCAGCGTGGCCGAATTATGTCGGGTAGACCAGGTTTTCAAGTCCCTACAGCGTACCGTTCTCGCGATAATTCGAAGAAATGAACGGGGTTTGGGACATTTCCGGTTTCCGGTTTCATTCCGGAAACGGCCGCAATATAAAATGATGCTGCCCTCTTGTGGAGACATGGCGCCGCTACAGTGAACATCAGAAGTTTACAATCAGCATAAATATGCACACAAGCAAATGTCTCATCAACTTGTAACCCGGCACACTTATAGATGACACATAGGGCTATAACCGAGGTGACGGACAGGTTGATGTGATTTACGGTGTCGACGTCACATGCGTGCAAAGCTTTATTTTTGCCATATCTCGGGAAGGGAAGGTCGTAGAGAGACGCGGTTGGGACTGGCGTGTTCAGCGTGGCCGAATTATGTCGGGTAGACCAGGTTTTCAAGTCCCTACAGCGTACCGTTCTCGCGATAATTCGAAGAAATGAACGGGGTTTGGGACATTTCCGGTTTCCGGTTTCATTCCGGAAACGGCCGCAATATAAAATGATGCTGCCCTCTTGTGGAGACATGGCGCCGCTACAGTGAACATCAGAAGTTTACAATCAGCATAAATATGCACACCAGCAAATGTCTCATCAACTTGTAACCCGGCACACTTATAGATGACACATAGGGCTATAACCGAGGTGACGGACAGGTTGATGTGATTTACGGTGTCGACGTCACATGCGTGCAAAGCTTTATTTTTGCCATATCTCGGGAAGGGAAGGTCGTAGAGAGACGCGGTTGGGACTGGCGTGTTCAGCGTGACCGAATTATGTCGGGTAGACCAGGTTTTCAAGTCCCTACAGCGTACCGTTCTCGCGATAATTCGAAGAAATGAACGGGGTTTGGGACATTTCCGGTTTCCGGTTTCATTCCGGAAACGGCCGCAATATAAAATGATGCTGCCCTCTTGTGGAGACATGGCGCCGCTACAGTGAACATCAGAAGTTTACAATCAGCATAAATATGCACACAAGCAAATGTCTCATCAACTTGTAACCCGGCACACTTATAGATGACACATAGGGCTATAACCGAGGTGACGGACAGGTTGATGTGATTTACGGTGTCGACGTCACATGCGTGCAAAGCTTTATTTTTGCCATATCTCGGGAAGGGAAGGTCGTAGAGAGACGCGGTTGGGACTGGCGTGTTCAGCGTGGCCGAATTATGTCGGGTAGACCAGGTTTTCAAGTCCCTACAGCGTACCGTTCTCGCGATAATTCGAAGAAATGAACGGGGTTTGGGACATTTCCGGTTTCCGGTTTCATTCCGGAAACGGCCGCAATATAAAATGATGCTGCCCTCTTGTGGAGACATGGCGCCGCTACAGTGAACATCAGAAGTTTACAATCAGCATAAATATGCACACAAGCAAATGTCTCATCAACTTGTAACCCGGCACACTTATAGATGACACATAGGGCTATAACCGAGGTGACGGACAGGTTGATGTGATTTACGGTGTCGACGTCACATGCGTGCAAAGCTTTATTTTTGCCATATCTCGGGAAGGGAAGGTCGTAGAGAGACGCGGTTGGGACTGGCGTGTTCAGCGTGGCCGAATTATGTCGGGTAGACCAGGTTTTCAAGTCCCTACAGCGTACCGTTCTCGCGATAATTCGAAGAAATGAACGGGGTTTGGGACATTTCCGGTTTCCGGTTTCATTCCGGAAACGGCCGCAATATAAAATGATGCTGCCCTCTTGTGGAGACATGGCGCCGCTACAGTGAACATCAGAAGTTTACAATCAGCATAAATATGCACACAAGCAAATGTCTCATCAACTTGTAACCCGGCACACTTATAGATGACACATAGGGCTATAACCGAGGTGACGGACAGGTTGATGTGATTTACGGTGTCGACGTCACATGCGTGCAAAGCTTTATTTTTGCCATATCTCGGGGAGGGAAGGTCGTAGAGAGACGCGGTTGGGACTGGCGTGTTCAGCGTGGCCGAATTATGTCGGGTAGACCAGGTTTTCAAGTCCCTACAGCGTACCGTTCTCGCGATAATTCGAAGAAATGAACGGGGTTTGGGACATTTCCGGTTTTCGGTTTCATTCCGGAAACGGCCGCAATATAAAATGATGCTGCCCTCTTGTGGAGACATGGCGCCGCTACAGTGAACATCAGAAGTTTACAATCAGCATAAATATGCACACAAGCAAATGTCTCATCAACTTGTAACCCGGCACACTTATAGATGACACATAGGGCTATAACCGAGGTGACGGACAGGTTGATGTGATTTACGGTGTCGACGTCACATGCGTGCAAAGCTTTATTTTTGCCATATCTCGGGAAGGGAAGGTCGTAGAGAGACGCGGTTGGGACTGGCGTGTTCAGCGTGGCCGAATTATGTCGGGTAGACCAGGTTTTCAAGTCCCTACAGCGTACCGTTCTCGCGATAATTCGAAGAAATGAACGGGGTTTGGGACATTTCCGGTTTCCGGTTTCATTCCGGAAACGGCCGCAATATAAAATGATGCTGCCCTCTTGTGGAGACATGGCGCCGCTACAGTGAACATCAGAAGTTTACAATCAGCATAAATATGCACACAAGCAAATGTCTCATCAACTTGTAACCCGGCACACTTATAGATGACACATAGGGCTATAACCGAGGTGACGGACAGGTTGATGTGATTTACGGTGTCGACGTCACATGCGTGCAAAGCTTTATTTTTGCCATATCTCGGGAAGGGAAGGTCGTAGAGAGACGCGGTTGGGACTGGCGTGTTCAGCATAGCCGAATTATGGTGGGTAGACCCACTTCTCAAGTCTCTTCAACGTACGGTTAACGCGATATTTTGATTTCAAATGTTTGGAACATTTCCGGTGTTATTCCAGAAACAGCCACAGGAGGGCGAATGCGGCCGCTTCAGTGAGCGTCTGAAGCTGACAAAAAGCATAAATATGCACACAAATAAATGTCATAGCAACTTGTAACTTGGCACACTTATAGATGACATATGTGGCTGGAACTGACGTGACGGGAAGGTGGGTGTGACTAAGAATGACGACGTGATGGACGTGTAAAGGTTTAATTTCGTCATATCTCAGGAACGGAAGGTCGTACAGGGGCGGGGGTTGGACCGGCGTGTTCAGCATAGCCGAATTATGGTGGGTAGACCCACTTCTCAAGTCTCTACAACGTACGGTTAACGCGATATTTTGATTTCAAATGTTTGGAACATTTCCGGTGTTATTCCAGAAACAGCCACAGGAGGGCGAATGCGGCCGCTTCAGTGAGCGTCTGAAGCTGACAAAAAGCATAAATATGCACACAAATAAATGTCATAGCAACTTGTAACTTGGCACACTTATAGATGACATATGTGGCTGGAACTGACGTGACGGAAAGGTGGGTGTGACTAAGAATGACGACGTGATGGACGTGTAAAGGTTTAATTTCGTCATATCTCAGGAACGGAAGGTCGTACAGAGGCGGGGGTTGGACCGGCGTGTTCAGCATAGCCAAATTATGGTGGGTAGACCCACTTCTCAAGTCTCTACAACGTACGGTTAACGCGATATTTTGATTTCAAATGTTTGGAACATTTCCGGTGTTATTCCAGAAACAGCCACAGGAGGGCGAATGCGGCCGCTTCAGTGAGCGTCTGAAGCTGACAAAAAGCATAAATATGCACACAAATAAATGTCTTAACAACTTGTAACTTGGCACACTTATAGATGACATGCAATAACAAACCGTCGATTTATTTCAGGTATCTGGACGACATCTTCGGTACCTGGACCTAAACACATGCAGATTTTATGGATTTCATTCTTATACTTGACACACATCACCCAACTATTTCAATCACATACAACATGCACAAACAACACATAGATTTTCTGGACACCACGGTCTTCTTTACACCAGTGAAGGAGGGATTCCAATCACTAGCAACTAAAGTTCACTTTAAAGAAACAGACAGACATGCTCTCCTTCACCGCTCCAGCTTTCATCCCAGGCACACGTATGCAGGCTTAATTAAATCACAACTAATCCGGTTCCATAGAATATGCACATTCAGGGAGGATGTGGAAGAGGCCGCCAGAACCCTGTTTGTAGCATTGAGAACCAGGGGATACGCCAGGAGGTTCCTCAGAGCGGTAAAATCGCAGGTCAATAGGTCATTCGGGGAAGAGAATACTCCCAATACTCCTTGGTCCCTTTTGTTTGTAGGTATTCCCGGGACCTCGCAAGGTTCAGCTCGGAGGTCCGGGCCCACTTTCGGGAGGCCCAGGGTAGTAATGTGGCCTTGACGGACTTCAGAATGATTCCGGCCTACAGACGAAACAGGAATCTGAAGGACATGTTAGTTCGGGCCTCTCTCCCAAGGAAGGCTTCAAATATGGGAGGGGAGGGTCCATGGGAAGAACAGTTCCTCAAACCAGCCAAATTCATTCATAATAAACATTCGGGTCAGGGGTCACCAGTGTGGCAGCATATTAAGCTTGACACAAAAACTGTTGTATATGCCATTTCATGCTCATGCTGCCAGAAAATGTACGTGGGGGAAACACAAAACAAGCTCAGGGACAGACTTAAGCAGCATTTATACCAGATCAGAATAAGGCAAAAGGAGACTCCACTATACCTACACTTTGATGTACAAATAATTCAAAACCTGTCCGTTATGGGCCTGGAATCCAATTCCAACTGGTCCAGGCCCCAGAGACGGACGGTAGAGAGGCGATGGATAAACAGCCTCAGAACAGTGGATCCTCTGGGATTTAATGAAAAATGGTAAATACGGCACTTTGGGTTGTGGTTGTTCCATCCGAGAGTTGATTGAGTTTTTTTCGTTCCTTTGGGTGAAATTTTGTGCATGATTTTGTTGATTTGCTTGATTTATTATTTATTGCTCGTGTTTGAAGCTTTGGGTTGTAGGAGGGATAGGGTCCTTATTTCACTTGACCCTTCCCCCTATTATACCGTGGTTTATAGCACTTAGTTGTTTGTCATTATGAATTGTTTATGTTTTACTTTTATTTATTATTATGATTAATATCATTGTGGATGGAATAGCCACAATCATAACAACTTACCGTGAGGATCCTGTTTTTTGTCTCTCTCTCTCTTATATTCAAAAATAGGATGGATGGATGCGCACGGGATGGGAGCTGGGGGCCCGACCCCGCAGGGGTCATGTGTAATGAAGCCTGGCGCGGGCCCGTCCAGTACGGGAAGGGCCCTTCGCAAAGGGCCAGCTCCACCAAACTCTGGAATCTGGTTCAGGGCCATTAGGCGGGGGCTCCCTGAAAGTCTGAACCCGGTCGGAGCTACGGGGTGAAAAAGTTGAAAGAGCAAAGCCCCGCCACGGGCAGACGACAAGGCCGAGAGGGGTCAAACCACATCAGACCTAGTCTTCCTCAGGAGCACAATAACATACTAAAATTTCAGCCCAATCGCTCCAGAGGAAACCGAGATGAGGCAGTGGGCCCCCTGTGCCAACCGGCCTCCGGGTCACCGCTGACCTCAGACCGCCTGGAAGTGTCGTTTTGACCCGGCCTGCTCAAAGCTCACATGAATTTATTTGTATTGTTAAATTTGTATTGTTAATTGTGGATGATTTATGTACGAAGGACTTTCAACGGAAAGGCTTTTTTGAAATGCTCCTCTTAGACAGGATGTTTGAATTTATTTGTACTGTAATACATGCTACTGTGTGACTGTACTTGTACTGTAATACATGCTACTGTGTGACTGTACTTGTACTCTAACATTCTATCTAATAAATATATTCATCATCATCATCAAACGCATGACAAGTGTGGTGGGAGCGATTGTGTGTACTATCAGCTATTCGTTGACACCGGGCACGACCTTCTGCGTGCCGGAAAGTGACGCTACGGGCCCCCAAACGAACCCCCCCGCGCACTAAATCTACAAGCCGCGCAGTGCACCTTTCTGGGCATGGCTTTTAGCAGCGTGCCCCTGTCCGTTTTTTGAGGAAGGTTCCACTTTGCGAGGGAGAACCGGGACAAACAGCACATCAAACCGCATCAGCGAGTCGAGACGAATCCGATGGTGGTGGTCACGTGTCGCTACGACCGGGCACGGCCTCGCGATGTGCAAAAACCCGGAAGCGGCCTCAGGCTTTGGGCCTAAATTTCTCTCAGTTCACCCCTTGTGCAGAAAAGTCGTACTGGGGAAAACAGAACATCAAACAACATCAGCGGAACGAGACGAGTCCGATGGTGGTGGTCACGTGTCTGTACGATAAGGCACAGCCGCGCGGTGGGGAAAAAAAAAAGGGAAGGTAGCGTAGCAAGGCGTTATAGCACGTGACCTCTGATTTCGGGGCCAAACGAGGCATCGGCTGACATCTGCTCATCCAGCCGGACGCAGCGGTGCCGGTGTGCTTTCACGTGAGAGGGACGTCGGCGTGTCCTCAAAATGTCTGTTTTCCCCTCAAATAAAGGCCTTCCACCACCTTTGACCTGGCTGCATGCAGTCTGATTTTTGGGCCTCATTCAGCTTCCCATGCAGCTGCGGGCCTGAAAACAGCACCGGGGCATCTCCCTGACGTGTAAAATCAGGAGATGGCCCCTCCCGTACAGGAAGTAGCTTTGGCTACGTGCCAACACCTCCAAACTCTGGAATCCGGTTCAGAGGCGTCAGGCGAGGGCCTCCTGAAAATTGTAAGTCGTTCGGTGCTACGGGGGCCCAGCTAAGCGGCCCCAGAGGGCTAAAAATTCCACGCTCAACGGCCCGCCACGGGCAAACGACAAGGCCGAGAGAGGTCAAATCAGTGCACAACCACTCCACCTTCACCAGAGAATAACATATAAAAAATTCAGCCCAATCGCTCCAGGGAAGAGAGAGAGATTGGGAAAGAAAAGTCAAAACTCTTTGAGCAAATGTCTCATCAACTTGTAACTTGGTACACTTATAGATGACACATGGGGCTATAACTGAGGTGACGGACAGGTTGATGTGATTTACGGTGTAGACGTCACATGCGTGCAAAGCTTTATTTTTGCCATATCTCGGGAAGGGAAGGTCGTAGAGAGACGCGGTTGGGACCGGCGTGTTCAGCGTGGCCGAATTATGTCGGGTAGACCAGGTTTCCAAGTCTCTACAGCGGGACCGGCGTGTTCAGCGTGGCCGAGTTATGTCGGTTAGACCAGGTTTCCAAGTCTCTACAGCGTACCGTTCTCGCGATAATTCGATTTGGAATTTGCCCATAGAAATAAATGGAGTTTGGGACATTTCCGGTTTCATTCCAGAAACGGCCGCTATGGCTCTGCTACAGTGAACATCAGAAGTTTACAATCAGCATAAATATACACACAAGCAAAAGTCTCATCAACTTGTAACTTGGTACACTTATAGATGACACATAGGGGGGCGTCTGGTTCTCTGGGCTTGGCCTCAGAATCTGGACCTGAATCGAGGCTCAGAGCTGGCCCCACATGTGGTCCTGCCACAGGAGCCACAGCTTGACCCAACGCAGACTTCACATCCGGATGAACGGTCCTCAGGAAGCTCTCATTCAGCTCCAGCCAGTCGTCCAACCCTAATCACACACACACACACATACACACACAGTGAACAGGAAGACAGGCCGAGGGTCAGCACGTCTGAAGCCGAGCAGTAGAGCCTCCACGAGAAGCAGATCGATCTACTCTGCTGATCCTGGATCTGCTTGTACAAACACGCTAGCTTATGTAACGTGTATGGATTGCAGGCTGGTGGCGGTGATGCAGGACAGTCGTCTGACAGCGTCTACTCGTTGCATTTATTCTGGTCAGAACAACAGAAAAACATAAATGTAAATCTGCACAGCTGCATGTCCAAATCTCCAACATGACACGCAATTCTCTGTACAAAGAGGCAAAATACAAATTGTCTTCATGTGATCGTATAGTATAAAACGAATATCAAGGTGCCACAAACCACACAAATATGTACAGGATTTATTTTGTTCGAAATTCTAAGAGGCTCAATTCTGACACTTAGCATAGATACAAAGAACAGCGTAAACAAGCCTTTTCATATTTAATCATCCACTAGTGAAATCTAGTAAACACACAAGCACAGACATGCATTTATCACTGTGTGTGTGTGTGTGTGTTACCTGATGCTAGGTGAGCAGAGCAGTCCAAATAATAAGAGCAGAAGACCCAGCAGCATCAGGAGGACGCTGCGCTGGATCCGGGACAGCTTCTTCCGTTTCTGTAGTTAAACACAGCAGACAAACAAAGAGGCAGCTTGCTGCGCCGAACGCAAACCACACAACGCCCCCCGTCTAAAGCAACGAGTCCGGCTCAGGCAGTGGCTCGGTGGCTCGGGCCCTGGGCGGGGAAGCGGCTCGAGTCCCAGCTCTGCTGACTGGAGAGGGGCCAGTCTGCATCCAGAGCACTGCCGAGGCGCCCTTGAGCAAGGCGCTATACGCACACGCGAATGGTTCAAGATGACGATAACGTTGTGCTTTTGGTGAATCCTGAACCGAGAAACACGCAGGACTTCCGATCCATTTAAAAACTAAAACGTGTTGATCGTTTGATGAAATCATTTATTCAACTCTATGTAGTAGCTCAAAAGGCATGTAGTAAAAACACACTGGTTGGTTTTGCGTTTAATAAACAGTGTTATTACGTAGCAGCATTATTGACGATAAAGGCACCCTCTACACACACAATGGTTCGTTCCAGGCGCCGTGGTGCATCTTGGGAGATTGTGTGGTGACGTCACGCAGCCCCCCGCCCCCCTGTGCTCCTCATAGCGAGGAGAGTCATTCGCGTCCAGACTTCAGACAGAGCAGTCGCTTAAGGAGGACGTGCTGAGGTACGTTACGCGATCCGGTAGATTCTACCTCCGTTAAAAGCGCCGGTAATTCTCGGTTTTATTCTATTCTGTTCTATTCTATTCTATTCTAACATCTGCTGAAGCCACCGGACGATTGGGTTGAAGCATTTGAGGAGATAAATCTGGATTCAGCGGTACCGAGTCCAGATGATGTCATTCAGTTGGTGTCAGTTACTGTCCGGTACTCTCATTTCAGCTACTTGTTAGCTATGCTAATGCTATTTTAGACCGAGTTCTGTGTGTATTTGCCATAAACGGAGATCACGTTTGTATATTTCATTAGTTAGATTCACGAACTTTGAGTGAACTCGGTGAGTCGAGCGGTCCGACGGTTCAACGTTCGCCGGTGGGACACCGTGTTTATTACCCCACGTTCACACGACGCACTGTGGAAGCAGCTTTACGCACGGACGCACTTCGGGAAAGTTGTGGAAAAAAAGAACGTTTATTCTTGTTTATTCAACCTATTTATCGCGTACAAAAGCAACCCAACCGGTGGATCCCAACGACACCCGTTACTCGCTGATCCGTTATTCCCACAATGCATTGTGGGTAATGCGGTTCCTGTCACCGTACTCTCCGGGTTGCCAGCTTGGGAGGTTGTGCGGTGACGTCACATACCCCCCCGCCCCCCTGTGGTCCATCATACTGTTGGAACATGGAAATAACTTTCCTACCTTACAAAAATACGCAAAGCAAATCAACAACAGCTTCAATTCTTGAGCTTCTGATCCTGATGTAATAAATTCAACCTTTCTGGAATTCTACAGGATCAAAACGTTGTCGCCTTTCTTTTTTTCTGCAGTTTGAAAGAAGTTTGAAAGAATCTAAGACATGGAGCGGAACACGGAAGACCAACTTGAACGTGGGCGACGCAGCAGCAGTTTGACCGGCCGGCAGAGCATACGTCCACGTGAAAGCGTTGCAGCACCGTACGTTCTCCTTCATTCATTCATTCATTCATCTTCTCAACCGTTCTGCCTGTTACCGGGTCCGTGGCTCGTGCTGCAGCCGGTCCCATCAGTCAACGGGTGAGAGGCGGGGCACACCCCGGACGTGGTGCCAGATCGTCGCAGGGCCGCACACACACACAGACAGTCGTTCACACACACACATGCGCAATTTCAGGATGTCACCTCCTTCACAATATCATGAGGGAAAGCATCGCTGTACATCAAGGCCAACACCGGTAAGTAACTAAGTGGACCTGACGCTCCTCTTCAAAGCACCTGGAGCTTTTTGTTTCGTGTGAAGGATTATCGCTACAAAATTCACCATGCAATAAAATTCCCCATTAAATGTTTGTTGTGTGAAAATCATTTCATGAACAGAACAACTTTTGAAGCTGCTTCTCTAACATCTGGGAAACGTCGGTCCACGTTGGGCGACCTGTGGTTCCTACGGTTCCATCCGGATACGGGCGGCTGAAACTGTGACGTGCAAAGTTCCTCCTGCGTGACGTTTTGTTTCCTCCTTGGTCAGTGGCTACGAGAGCGGATCAGCCTCACAGCCGGACGGAGCAGCCGCCCAGTGGATCGATCGGGACACGCCCCCGGCCTTCCCTCTGGCAGTGATACCGAAGCCTCCAGGACTGGTGAGACGTTTGTTTCCACTGAGTCTCCGCCTCAATAAAAGGTCTGCAGGATGTGATGTTTTATTTAATTGTTTTCGGTATCATTGCTTCACAGGAAACGCTTCTGAACAGACAGCGCTGGGTAGGTTTTGTTTTTAAATTCTGAAATATGTACAAATATAAGTACAAAGAAAATTCAAGAATGAAACCGAAGCCTATTTTGAGTTTCGGTTCCATTGCCAGGCCCTCCGTAAGCTGAGGGAGAACGCAGGGAAACGGGACATTGCGCCCCCCTCCAAAGACTCGCTGGAGCGCATCGACGCTCGAGTCGGTTTGGACATGACGAAGACAAGTGCGACAAGGAAATTACTTCAGGAGCTCCACGCGGAAATAACGGACGACAATGTGAAAACGCTCAGAGAGCACACAGGTGTCCGGCTTGTTGTTGCTTAGATACCGTATGTCAGTACATCGACTGCAGATCAACCGGTTCTCACCGGGTCGTGTTTTCCTCCTGCAGTGAATCGTATAATAAAAGCAGAGGGAGAAGGTCCTTCAGGAGCGACGAGCGTTAAAGAGTGAGTGTCGGATGAGGAAAGGACCGATCCATCTATCGGGAAACAAACAAAACATGACAAAAAGACCGTTGTTAAAAAAACCAACGCCCAAGCGTTTGTAAAAAGCTGAATATCAGATCTGATAATTGGTCAATAGGATCCTGTAATTGACACAAAGGACGGATGAAAAACTAGCACGTGTACATTTACTAAACTGAACACTTTCATGCCGATCTTTTTCAGGGGTCTTGATTTCTCCCGGTGTTGGAACCAAGGTTTTGTAGAGAACCGCGAGCGACTTGACGACACTCTGAGCATCACTCATCCGGTAATGCAGATTATCCTGGAGCTGTGTTACCGGAACCTTTCCGCGCTGGTGCTGGTGGACCTCTCCGGCTGCAGGTACGGATAGATATGCTGCATGTAACGCTCTCGGGGCCCTCGGGGCCCCAGCCTGACCCAAACCTCATTGGCTGTTCCACCTTGCAGCTTGTGCTGCCGGACAATGTTCAGTTGACAGCGATGCATCACCTGCTAAATGGAGTAATGTCTCGTGTGCCAAATTGTTGCATTGAAACTTTCCATGGAGTTGCTGCAGCTGAGAAGACGCTTTCTAGCAGCGCAGACAAGGGCCCGTTCAACAGCTTCTATCTTGTGTTGCTAACAGGTCTGCAGGCCCGCTGGACCACCAAAGCCTGCAGGACAAAATCAACGTGGGCTGTAAGAGGACAGAGGACAATCTTCTCCAAACCTGGTTGGAGCCAATCCTCCTCCAATTGAAGAAGAAAAGCATCTATTACATGAAAGAACCAGAAAAGATCTCCCTGTTTAGATGCGCATCTGTCCTCGTGTCAAATCAGGTGAGAGGAAACCGACTTTGTGTTGAATTGAATCTGGACTCAAAAAGCCGATGATGACGCGGTGTCTTTTTGTCTTGTAGTTGAAAGCCCTGCTGAAGAAATGCACCGATGAGTTTGTCGAGCTGTTCCACCCACGCAATCAGCACCTCATGCCTCTGATCAGCGTGTCTCTGACACTCAACGGTGCAACATTACAGATGTCCCCCACAGTAGCGGAGCTGGAAGCGTCTGTGTCGGCCATGCTGGACTGTGTCACCAACACGCTGCAGGTGGGTTCAAGGCATTTATTGAACCCTCGCTTGGAAATACTCGCTCACACTGGTTTTTATATTTTCACGTCTCCTGGTTTACAGAAGGTTCCGAACTTCCAGTCCACTTTGGGACGAGCTCAAATGTCGTTTGTGGATGCTAAGGTGCCAGAGGAGGTACTCTGTTCGGCCCACGAGACTTTAAAGACACGTGTGTGCGAGAATCTAGAGGAACCCGTCAAGCATCTCCAGACCTTTGGTGGGATGTCCTGCTATTCAGTCGTTTCCAGCCCTCCTCCCGCTGACTTTTGTTCAAAATATGCTGAGCTGTTCTTTCATTTTCAAGTTGACAAGTTTGCCTGGCTGGTGGACGGATCGGCACGAGCTCGGGTGGAGGCGTTTGTAGCTGAGCAGCGTTGTCTTGACGACTACGCCAAGGTGAGCAAACATCGTTTGTGCTGTCGATCTTCCGGTTCGTTTCCAGCTTTGCCGTTTGAAGAACAAATATGGAGTTTCACTCCTTTCCACAGGAAGTGGAGTGGTTCATGGTGCTGGCAGAGGACATCATGAGCCTCCCCGTGAGAGCCCACTTTACAATGGTGCAGCTGGAATGCCAGGAACTCAAGGAGGAGTTGGCCGCCAAAGCCAGAAGCTACGCCTGCATCATAATAGAGAAACTCGCCGCCGTCCACCAGGAGGAAAACATCCAGTCAGTCTCTTCTTGTAACATTCTGGAGCAAAACGTTTTCTCCTGTAGTTCCGTTTGCAAATGTTTCTCCAAACCCGTTTTTGTGTCTGTGCAAAGGATCTGCTCTGAATTTGAGAGCATCAGGGACCGGTTACTGAAACCCCCAGAGAGCATCCAGGAGATGTCTGAGACCATCCAGTTCACCAAAGAGGTTCAGGAAGACCGGCTCGGAGAACTCCAGCAACAGATTGAGGTCAGGATTGATCCGGAGTTCTAGGAATAAATGCATGTTCACTTCAGCGCTCTTGAATCGGTGCCAATAGCACACTTTGATTTGCCGTTGCAGAAAGTCCACTGTCGCCTGCTTTACCTCCTCGATCATCACTCCTTTGCCAAAGAGGATCTAAAGCTCAATTCGGTTGTTACTCTTTGGCCACAGAAGATGCCGGCGATCTTTAAACGTGCTGACGAGGTAACGCCTCTCACGCTTCTTGCAAACAGCTGATCGAGTTATTCTTTGAAGACCTGTCTGAGGACGCCGTCTGTGTTCTGCAGATTATTCTGAAGGGCAAGGAAAAAGGGGAAAAGGAGATGGTTGATAGGAGAAAAAGATTAAAGATCGACTTTGAAGTGTTGAGTGGCAGCTTCCAGGAGTTCCAGGAATACTCTGAGATGCACCGTGTTGATGAGGTGAGGCACACATGTCCCTCATGTTTAGCTGAACTACATGTAGCGACATGTGGCTGCGTTAGCATGCTTAGTGCTGCAGTCTGGAACACTGGATGCTGCTCATCTGAGCTTCACATGGGATGGATACGTGTCCTTGAATCATTTTCATGGTCAACATGCCTTTAAGTTACTTGTCAAGTAGTGATGAACATAAAATAATACCAATAAACCTGGTCCTAATATGGTTTTCTAACAACCAAGTTGTCTTTCATGTCCTCTTGAGCAGTATCTGAAGAATATCCGAGCCGTTCTCAAGCAACTGAAGGAGGCTGCGCACGTCATCGTCACCGTTAACAAAGAGGAGGCCTTCTTTGCACAAGACCAGTCGTCCTACCCTCAAATGGAGGAACTCAGGAAGAGTGTGGAGCCTTACGAGCAGCTCTTCTCGTTGGTGCAGCAGTGGCAGCAGACGGAGAGCAGGTCAAGAGTCCCTTTGGTGAAGTCCTTGTTGAGGTCAAAGCCTTGGCTTGGGATGACAAACCACGTCTCTCTCTTTGTGAATAGATGGATGGACGGTCCCCTCCATGAACAGAGCAGTGAGTACTTTGACTCTGATGTGGAGATGGAGCGTTCTTTGTTCAAGGTGCAGAAGTTTTTCCAAAAGAAGCCACCAGCCGCGGAACAACCGACGCTGCAAAGCCCTGCAACGGTTCTGTCCGCCACAGTGTTGAAGATGATCGCGAGCTTCAAGGTGCTGGAGCTGACTTGAACGGGGCATGCTGGGAAAGTCTTGCAGTGCTCATTTGTTGAAGCTAAGCCTGTGTATGGGGTGAATGTGTTTGTGTTTGCAGGTGCATCGACCTGTGCTGATGGCGTTGTGTAACCCAGCCATCAGACCTCGCCACCGGGAGCAGATGTCGGCGCTGATAGGAGCGGACCTGACTCCTGAGACCGGTGTTACTGCACGGACTCTCCTCCAGCTGAATCCTGCTCTTCATCTGGACCAGCTGGAGTCCATCAGTACTCATGCCAGTAAAGTAAGAGCTGCTGAATTTCTATCTTTGGTTTGCTTTTCCTTTGTGGCGTTTGACAACGTGTAACTTCAATACAAAATAGATTTGTTGAACACCATGTCCCTCCCTTCTCTGTCTGGCTCACTAAAGGAGTTTGCCCTGGAGACCAAGCTGCGAGCCATGAAGGACGATCTGGTCGCTCTGTCTTTCCCCAACAAACTGTACAGAGAGACCGGTGTTCACATCTTGCACAGCGTTGAGGATCTGCAGGCCACGCTGGAAGACCACATAGTGAAGAGTCAGAGCATGATGGGGACGGCGCTGACTAAAGAGTTTGGCATTCAGATCAAGGTGATCGATCAAGCCTTTTGAGCATTGACTTGTTTCATCTGAATAAAGAACTGCTCAGCTTGCATGGATGTGATCCGGTTAAAGGAAGGAGATTTAGAGTCTGCCGACGCCCAGCGTTGCAGAGCTTTAACGTATCGTGTCATTTCAGCAATGGGAGGAGCAATTAATTCACATCCAGGATGTCACCGAAGAATGGCTGAAGGTGCAGTCTCGGTGGGTTTACTTGGAATCCATCTTCTCCTCGGAAGACATCATGCAACAGATTCCAGAAGAAGGACGACTCTTCAAAATCGTCGACGCCACCTGGAGAGATATCATGGGCCGCTGCGCGAGGGATTCCCGGGTAATTTAGAAAGAAAGCAGCAGCCGTTATTGTAAAAGCTCCCCTCTGAAGGAACATTTCTGTAACCGATCTGGAATTGTAGGTGTTAGAGGTGACCGCTCAGCCTGATTTACTGGAGAAACTGCAATCCTCGAACCATCAGCTGGACACCATCGATAAAGGCCTGAATGTCTATCTGGAAAAGAAACGGCTCAGTTTTCCAAGGTAAAGAAAATCCTCATTTTGTTTTGTTCCTATCAGAATATATAGGATTCCATTGAAGAGATTCTGATACTGGCTGCTAACATTCTCACCAGATTCTTCTTCTTGTCCAATGACGAAATGCTTGAAATCCTTTCTGAGACCAAAGACCCCACCCGAGTACAGCCCCACCTGAAGAAGTGCTTTGAGGGTATTTCCAAACTGGACTTCCTGCCTGACTTGGAGATCCAGGTACGGCGGTCGGGCATCTTGTCAGGATTCCACGGGCCCGCTTGTTAAAGGCCGTGTTTCGGGTTGCATGCTGTGCTTTTTGCAGGGCATGTACAGCAGTGAGGGAGAGCACATCCAGCTGGTTGAGAACATCTCCACCGCTGCAGCCGGGGGGGCCGTAGAGAAGTGGCTGGTGGAGTTGGAGTCTGGGATGATTCGCAGCGTCAGAAACGAAATAGGCCGATCCATCGAGGTGAGAGGGCTGTTTCCAGCACCGAGCTTTGTCGTCTGATGATGATGAATAAATTTATTAGATGGAATGTTAGAGTACAGGTACAGTCAAACAGTAGCATGTATTACAGTACAGTAGTCCCTCGATATAATGCGGTTCATCTTCCGCTGCTTCGCGGAGTTTTAATTCAATTTTTCAGATTTTATTTTTTGCACTTGAACGCGCCTTGAAACGGCGCAAGGACGAAGAGGCGCGGTCGGAGGAACTGTGAAATACGCGCGAGTTGCTATTAATAACTTGTGTCATTAAAATTAAATTTGTTATTTCTAAAAGCTATCATGTTTATTTGTTAAGCGTTTGTTTAATAGCGCTCTTATTCTCTGTGTAAAAAGAGGCTTTTATTTTGTAGGAGCATAAACGTTATGTCCCTTATGGGTATTGTTTCTTCCTGTTGATTTATGTAGCCGCGCCGCGCTGCTGTGCTAAGCTATCCAATAAAGCAGCATGAGAGGCTAAAGACAGCACGAGTAGAATATTTGTTCTTCTGCACTCCAAGCGGCTCTTTCCTCGACCTGCAGGCCTTAACATTATTAACAGGAAAACGTTTACTGTACGTACTATATATTTATATTTCTCAAACAAATGTTTAGTTCTGAAAAGGTTTTGATCTTTGGTTTCATTCCATAATACTGAAACAATCTATTTAGATTAATGCCTGACTGTTAAACGTGTATAAAGTGTGTGGTGAGGGGTTTTACAGCCTTAAAACATTTATGTACATGTATAATAATTGAAAAAAAATAAAGATGACTACATTGCGGATTTCACTTATTGCGGGTTGTTTTTGGAACGTAACCCCCGCGGAAAATGAGGGACTACTGTACAAGTACAGTCAAACATCCTGTCTAAGAGGAGCATTTCTAAAAAGCCCTTGCGGTCTTGTTTCCGTTGAAAGTCCTTCGTACATAAATCATCGACATTTAACAATACAAATAAAACTAATATTAAATTACTAACTTGCTGCAAAATAACAATAAAATAAAAATAAATTAATCCAGATATAAAATAACAATAAGTTCTACATAAATTACACCACAGATGCAAAATTACAATAAATTAAAAATTAAAAAGATACATAGTATGTATAACATAGGTGGACAAAAAAAGGCGGGGGGGGGGTTGATCCGGAGAGAGTCGTGATGACTATCTCCGTCTCTGCCCCCCTGAAAGGTGAATTTTTAGGGCCGTTTTGAAGGAGGCCAAAGAGGTGCATGTTTTGAGGGCAGGAGTCAAACAGTTCCACCCTTAGGGGGCAGTATTGTAAAAAGATGATTTACCCATGTTAGTCCTATAGGAGGGGGTAATCAGGCTGTTGGTTGAGCTCCCTCTAGTGTTGTGGCTGTGGGTGTCACTAAATCTGTGGAGGTGTTCCATCAGGTATGCAGGGATTGAGGGGACTGAGGGCAGAGCTGCATTGACTATTTTAAATGCCAATCCCATTTTGAGCTGTTTAACCCTGTCTTCTACCCTGAGCCATTTTAGGCTAGCAAAATGTCCAGGAAGATGCCTTCGTGCTGTGTATGGATCCGGTGCGGGACAATGTGAGGTTGGGGGGTTCTCCGTGTGAACGTTTCTCTGTCATTGTGTTTGCAGGCCTACACTAATACTTCACGGATCAACTGGGTCAAGGAGTGGCCTGGACAGGTGGTCCTCTGCACCTCCCAGATCTACTGGACTCGGGAAGTTGAGGAAGCCATCAAAGGAGGCACTAAAGTAGGCTTTCACAATGTCATCTTCAGCTCTGGCTTATTTGCTGCAGCGACGTCTCACTCCTGTCCGGTTGGCTGGAATTTGAGATCACCAGTTTCCCCTTTGTCTGAAACGGGAACAAGAGTAATTGGCTTTTTGTTCTCTGCAGGGTTTAAAGAAATATTACAAGAAACTCCGGAATCAGCTGAGCGACATTGTGGAGCTGGTGAGAGGGGATCTGCCCAAACAAACCCGGATCACTTTGGGAGCGCTGATCACCATCGACGTCCATGCCAGGGACGTGGTCGCAGAGCTGCTTCAGAACGGTGCTTCAGATTGGGCCACAAGTCCATTTAACAGCAGGACTCAAAGACTTGGTGGGATAACGAGTGTCCTTTTTACAGAGGTGTCGAGCCAAAACGACTTCCAGTGGCTGTCCCAGCTCCGCTACTACTGGTGCTCAGACAATGTCCGGGTCCGAATCATAAGTTGCGATGTGAAATATGCTTACGAATACTTGGGAAACTCCCCCCGTTTGGTCATCACTCCTCTGACTGACAGATGCTACAGAACTCTGGTAAAACGGCTAACGAGCAGCCTGCGTGAATATTGGCACTTCTCACCTCACAAATAATGTTTGTCTCAGGTTGGTGCCTTTTCCCTCAATCTGGGCGGGGCACCTGAGGGTCCGGCAGGAACAGGAAAGACCGAGACCACCAAGGATCTGGCCAAAGCTCTGGCAGTGCAGTGTGTCGTCTTCAACTGCTCTGACGGCCTGGACTACATCGCTATGAGCAAGGTGACGCCAGTTGCAAATGTAGATTCCACGTTTGTAATCCTAGCAGCGCGGTTTCAAATGCCAGGATGTCGCGCTGACGTGTCTCTGCTGCAATCTGTTCCAGTTCTTCAAAGGCCTGGCTTCGACTGGCGCATGGGCGTGCTTTGACGAGTTCAATCGCATTGAGCTGGAGGTGCTCTCTGTGGTGGCCCAGCAGATCCTCTGCATCCAAAGGGCCGTTGAGCTGCATGCAGAGAAGTTTGACTTTGAAGGGACCCAGCTTACGCTCAATCCCAACTGCTTTGTGTCCATCACCATGAATCCTGGCTATGCAGGACGTTCTGAGCTCCCAGACAACCTCAAGGTGTTGTGTTGCACGTTCTCCCATTTATTTCAATGCAACGCACACGTCATCAAGAAACCTCTAAGTCACGTTTTCTGTCGCCTCTCTTTGCAGGCGTTGTTCCGGACGGTGGCCATGATGGTGCCCAACTACGCACTGATTGCAGAGGTTTCTCTATATTCGAGTGGCTTCCTGCATGCCAAGCCGCTCTCGGTGAAGATCGTAACAACCTACCGGCTGTGTTCCGAGCAGCTCTCATCCCAGTTCCATTACGATTACGGGATGAGGGCTGTCAAAGCTGTGCTTGTTGCTGCTGGAAACCTGAAGCTCAAGTTCCCTGAAGAGGATGAGGACATACTGGTAATGGTGATAGTTATGCAGTACTAGTATACAGAGCGTATACTCCTTGCTTTTATCCCGGAGTCGAGGCCTGCCACGTGATTGACACCTTTGGACCCTTCCGTGTCTTCTGCTTGTTGTCGTGTCCAGGTCTTGAGGTCCATAAAAGATGTGAATAAGCCCAAGTTTCTGTCCCACGATATTCCACTGTTTGACGGAATCATCCGCGACGTGTTCCCCGGCATCACCCTCCCTGAGGCTGACTATAAGGTCAGATGCGTTGCTGTAATTAACTCTTCCTGAGTCTTAGCCTGTCCAGTGTGATCAATGTGTTTGTGTCGCTGGCAGCGGTTCCGGGAGGCCGCTGAACATTGCTGCAAATCAAAGAATCTCCAGCTTACAGACACGTTCTGGGAGAAGTTGATCCAGACCTACGAGATGATGATTGTCAGGCACGGGTGCGTTGTTCTTTAACGTGTTCCTCTGTCGTGATGTTTCACGTTGGCGTGTTTCCGTGTCATCCAGTACGTCACTGTCTGGAAGAGTCTTCACGGGGCTCTTCCGAATGTGCTGCTGCATGGAGATGTTCTCTGTGTTCCTCAGTTTCATGTTGGTTGGAGGGCCCATCGCTGGGAAGACCCAAGTGCTGCGAGTTCTAGCCGACACTCTGAATTTCATGAGCGAACGTGGCTATGGAAACGAGCGGAAGGTCCGCTACACGACCGTGAACCCCAAATCCATTACCATGGGACAGCTGTTTGGAGAGTTCGACGCCGTTTCCCATGAGGTCCGGCTGTGGTTGCATCTTGTGGAAGTTCTTCTGAAGTTCTGTAGATTTCTACACGGAGCAGCCGGCCACCCGTTCGCCCTCTCACTCTTGCCCCTTTGTGTTTGCCCTTGTTAGTGGTCTGATGGGATTGTGGCCAGCGCATTCAGGAAATTTGCCTCGGACGAGTCGCCGGACCGTAAATGGTTGGTGTTTGATGGGCCCATCGACACGCTGTGGATCGAGAGCCTGAACACAGTGCTGGACGACAACAAGAAGGTGCAGAACACTCAGTGCTGCTGCTTTTCCCTGGTTTCACTCTTGAGTAAACTTCCTGCATTGCTCTCACTCCCCAGCTGTGCTTGATGAATGGAGAGATCATCCAGATGCCCGATGAGATGAGTCTGATCTTCGAGGTGGACGACCTGTCCCGGGCCTCGGTAGGTCCTTCTCAGCATGACGTTACTGGCTAAATTTGAATCGAGAGGGAGTGACTGATCTGTTCTTAGTTCCGTGACATGTTCTCATTCTCCCGCTGCAGCCTGCCACAGTCAGCCGCTGTGGGATGATCTTCATGGAACCGTCTCAGTTGGGCTTGGATCCCTTGTTCCTCTCCTGGTTGAACACCCTTCCTGACGCTCTCCGGGAGCCGGAGTCCCGCTCTTTGCTGACGGGCCTCTTCTCGTGGCTCGTACCGCCGGCCGTCCTGTTCCTACGCACGTCTTGCACGGTGAGTGACCCGAGGCCTCCGAAAGGCCCGACGGACACCTGCTGAATGTGCTGGATTCACATTATGTGCATTATTATGTATGACTGTCTTCACGCTTCATTTTGATTCTGTGGACAGGAAGTTGTCGCCACGACTGACTCCAACACTGTTCTGTCCTTGTGTCGCCTGTTTGAAATGGTCCTCGCCGAACCTTTGAAGTCAAATCCTGAGGAAAAAGTGATTCGGATCTGGATCATGGTAGAAAACAACAAGTCCTTTTACTGAATATTCTGCTCTCGTCTTACTGTGAACTTCCGGGACGTTTGCAGTTCGGAGTTCAGCATGTCTGTGTATTCCGACCCGTTTCCCAGGCAGCCTTTGCCTACGCCCTGGTTTGGTCCATCGGTGGCAGCTGCGACTCAAACAGCAGAGAGAAGTTTAGTTCGTTCGTGAGGAAACTTTTGTCGGGAGAATCAGCGGAGCATCCGGTCCCTCAAACCGTGGGGAGATGGGCGTGTCCCCTGGACGAGGAAGGCCTGGTCTACGACTACTTCTACAAGGTATTGTGTGAGACCGCGACTTCTCAGGATGTCGCATTTGTCAGAATCGGCTCATCCCATTTGAATCTCTTGTCCAGTTTGACGGCGCCGGCAGCTGGGTTCACTGGAGCAGCGAGGTTGAGAACGTCGACCCTGACAGCATCACTACTAAGCCTGAAGACGTCATTGTCCCCACCGTGGACACGGCTCGCTACACCTACCTGATGGACCACTTCGTCAGCCACGGACGGTACGGATTGTTTCACTGCTAGCTCTGATTTTAGGAATGACGCTTCTCACTCTGTCCCAGCACGGATTGACTTACATTTAACAGAAAGCTATTTTCTCTGTGAAGCCTTTGTTCTTTATATATTTCTTATCTGCTTAGACCTCTTCTGCTGGTTGGTCCTACTGGCACCGGGAAGTCCGTCTACATCAAGGAGAAGTTGATGAACAAACTGGACAAAGACCGCTATCTACCTTCCTTCATTAACTTTTCAGCTCGCACAACTGCCAACCAAACGCAGGTGTGCATGCAGGAAACAGTCGGGTGCTGGTTTGACCTGCAGGTGTGGAACGATCCAAACGAGCAGGAGGTGTTTTAGTCATTCGACTTTATCCTCTCCCAGGATCTCATCGTTTCCAAGTTGGATAAGCGGAGGAAGGGAGTGTTTGGCCCTCCCATTGGAAAGAAGTGCGTCATCTTTGTGGATGACGTGAACATGCCCGCGTCGGAGGTGTTTGGGGCGCAGCCCCCCGTGGAGCTCCTCCGGCAGCTTCTGGACCACGGCCACTGGTACGGCTGGTCTGCTGTTACGATGAGAGAGAGCGAACGGCATGATGTCACGATGAAAGAGCGAGAGAATGACATGATGTCACGATGAAAGAGCGAGAGAATGACATGATGTCACGATGAAAGAGCGAGAGAATGACATGATGTCACAATGAAAGAGCGAGAGAATGACATGATGTCACGATGAAAGAGCGAGAGAATGACATGATGTTACAATGAAAGGGCGAGAGAATGACATGATGTCACGATGAAAGAGCGAGAGAATGACATGATGTCACGATGAAAGGGCGAGAGAATGACATGATGTCACGATGAAAGGGCGAGAGAATGACATGATGTCACGATGAAAGGGCGAGAGAATGACATGATGTCACGATGAAAGAGCGAGAGAATGACATGATGTCACAATGAAAGGGCGAGAGAATGACATGATGTCACGATGAAAGGGCGAGAGAATGACATGATGTCACGATGAAAGGGCGAGAGAATGACATGATGTCACAATGAAAGAGCGAGAGAATGACATGATGAAAGGGCGAGAGAATGACATGATGAAAGGGCGAGAGAATGACATGATGTCACGATGAAAGAGCGAGAGAACGACATGATGAAAGGGCGAGAGAACGACATGATGAAAGGGCGAGAGAATGACATGATGTCACGATGAAAGAGCGAGAGAATGACATGATGAAAGGGCGAGAGAATGACATGATGAAAGGGCGAGAGAATGACATGATGAAAGGGCGAGAGAACGACATGTCACCAGACGAGAGAAAACGCTGGTTGTAAACGCGCTAATGTTCTCTTCTGATCGGCAGGTTCGACGTGGCTGACACTTCCCAGATCAACCTTGTTGACCTGCAGCTCATCGCAGCTATGGGGCCCCCTGGTGGCGGGAGGAATGCCGTGCCGGCGCGCTTCCTGAGGCACTTCAACGTTATCAGCATTAACCCCTTCAGTGACGGCACCATGGTTCACATTTTCTCCACCTTGATGAGATTGTCTCTCACCAAAAATGGATTCCCCGATGAATATTTCACTGTTGGAGACCAAATAGTGAACGCCACAATGGAGGTCAGAGCTCAGCACGAATAAGTTGGGGGGGGGGGGGGGGGGTCTTAGTTTCTCTAATGCTTTGACTATTTGCTTATCTTTTCTTTGCCAAAGGTGTATAAGAAAGCCATGCTGAAGCTGCTTCCCACTCCAGCCAAGTCTCATTACACCTTCAACCTTCGGGACTTCTCCCGCGTCATCCAGGGCTGCATGCTGCTCAGGAGAGGGGCCCTGGACAGCAAGCAGACCATGATCCGCTTGTTTGTTCATGAGGTCTTCCGTGTTTACTATGACCGACTGGTGGACGACAAAGATCGGGAGTGGATGTACCAGCTGATGCGGAGCGTCGTCCAAGATCACTTCCAAGAGTCCTTTGACCATGTGTTTGATCACCTGAAGGAAGGCAGTGAGGTCAGCTGAGATTCATTGTCATAATATACTAGTAGAGGACTGAAGTATTGACTTGTATATTTGCTACTGGTATATTAAAACACCCACAAATATATTTGTGCTGCACAAATGGAAAACATGCACACATGAACCATAGAAGGAAATATTCATTGTCTGTGTTTCCACACTCAGCTGGTTGGGGAAGACATGAAGAACCTTATGTTTGGTGACTTCATGAACCCTGACCTGGAGCAGGAAGAGCGCTTGTATGCTGAGGTGTCCTCCATAAAAAGCTTTTCTGACGTAGCGCAATCGAGTCTGGAGGAATACAACCGGATGAACAAGAAGGCCATGAACCTCGTCATCTTCCGGCAAGCAGAGTCCGGTTCATGCTGTCCATGGCAATATGTACTCTGATCGTTTACTGGAAGCTCTAACTTGGTGCAAAGGACGTGTGATGCTGAATACTAGCGCTAGAGCTAATATTATAATGTACACTCGGTGCATTTAGAAGTTTAAACAGACAATCCAGTTCCGTGTGTAGCGGCCAGTTAATAAAATGTTTGTCCCATCATGGCTCAATTAGCAGGGTAAATGGTGTGTGCTTTGATACAGCTACGTCCTGGAGCACCTGTGCAGGATCAGCCGCGTCTTGAAGCAGCCGAGAGGCAACGCTCTCCTGGTGGGGGTCGGCGGGAGCGGGCGGCAGTCCGTTACCCGTCTGGCTGCCTTCATGTCCAACATGAGCACTTTTCAGCCTGAGATCTCTCAGAGCTACGGCCTGGCTGAGTGGCGAGACGACCTTAAGGTCAGCGCCACGGTTGTGATGTCTGTCCTTTATCTGATATGTTACTGCATTACTTTCCATTTATGCATTTGTGAATTCATGTTGAACAAACCTGGCTCCTCCTTTTCCAAATCCTTCAGATGCACCTGAAAAATGCTGGCCTGAAAGGTCAGAAGATGGTGCTTCTGATCACTGACACGCAGATCAAAGATGAGGCGTTCCTCGAGGACGTGGACAGCATTCTGAACGCGGGGGAGGTGCCCAATCTGTTTGACAAAGATGAGAAGCAAGAGGTCATGGATGTAGGTGGTCGCAGCAGTTCCGTCGCTGCACAAGGAATCCTTTCTAGTATGAAAGTCGCGTTGACTGACTGTTTCATGCTACCTTTGCTGCATCTCTCGGTCTCCAGGCATTGCGTCCCGTCGCCCAGGCGGCCAATCCCCATTTGGAGATGAGTGCTTTAGCGCTGTTTGCCTTCTTCGTTGCACGCTGCAGAGAGAACTTGCACATTGTCGTGGCCTTTAGTCCCATTGGAGACACCTTCCGGCAGCGCCTGCGCCAGTTTCCCTCTCTGATCAACTGCTGCACTGTGGACTGGTTCCAGGTACTGGATTGGGATTAGGATTGGGATGTAATCACTTGTTCATATTTAAAAAGCTACAAAGTGTAATCTCCACGGCATTTCAGATCGTCTCTGAAGCTGTCTCTGCGGTGTGTCTCGATGTGTGCGGCAGACAGACCGTCCTGCCTTTGGTCACCTTCTCTCTATCCCATCTCCTCCTTCCTCTGACAGCCGTGGCCCGAGGAAGCCCTGGGGCGAGTAGCCAGCTCTTTCCTGCATTCTCTGGAGATGGCGGATGATGAGCGGCAGGATGTCATCACCATCTGCAAGGCGTTCCACACCTCCGTCATAGAGCTCTCAGACAGGTGGGATCTCTGCTGAGCGATATCTGAAGCTTTTAGAGCAGAGGATGTTTCTGGCATCTTCCTCACACTGTCTGTTGTGCTGCAGAGCTCTCGTTGAACGCGGCAGCCATCATTATGTGACGCCCACATCATACCTGGAGCTGATCGAAACGTTCCGCCAGTTACTCACTCGGAGAAGGGAGACGATCACCAAAGCTCGACAGAGGTACCTCGGTGGCCTGGCAAAGATCGCTTCCACTGAAGCACAGGTAGATTTTGTGCCGCTTCTACTGAAGTTTCAGTTGTTTTTTTACTGTCAGAATGTTCAGTATGCGTTTGTATTTCTATACAGGTCACCACCATGGAGCAAACGCTTCAGATCAAGAAGCCAAAGCTGGAAGAGGCACGAAAAGAAATCGGCAAAATAGCAGAGGTGAAAAAAAGTGCATCTTCATCCTGCATCATCATCATCATCAAACCTTGAGGATACAGATCTAACCAGTAGATCTGAACATACTGAATATATCTCTTCAATGTGATGCCTTACAGAAAGTGGAGAAGGAGACAAAAGAGGTCGAAGCCAAGCGTAAAGTTGTGCGAGCTGATGAGGAGGCAGCAACCAAAAAAGCTGAAGAGGCGGAGACTTTAAGGACTGACTGTGACAGGGAAGTGACTGTTGCCCAAAAGGAAGTGGAAAAGGCAGGCAAAGCTGCTCTGGAGAACTTGAAGGTGGGTGCTCTAGCTCCACTGCTTCAGTGCGTTGGCTTCCACTCATTCTCTCCATGGGGTAAACTGCTGAGTCAACTGATCTAAGCGTTCCGTTTCAGAGCTCTCAAATCGCCGTGGTGAAGGCCATGAAAGCTCCACCGCCAGCTGTGAAGCTGGTGATGGCAGCTGTGTGCGTGATGATGCAGAAAAGTCCAGACAAGATAAATGACCCGGAAAAGCCTGGAAAAAAGGTTGGACCAGATATAATATCTCTGTCCTCCCATGGTCTGCTCCTTATTTCTCTCCATGCATCCTGCAGCAAAGTATTGCAGTAAAGAATATATATTCTTTTCCCTCTAGATACTAGACTACTGGGGGCCAAGCAAGAAACTGCTTGGTGACACAAACTTTGCACGGAATCTGAGGGATTTCGACAAGGACAATATTCCCGTGAGTGTCCCAAGCCCCATTCCTAATTCATTATCCAGGAGTCGTGGTCGGGCTTTGCTGCAAGTAGCGCTGCTCTTTGTTTAACTTCAGGAAGCCGTGATAAAGAAGCTGATGGCAGAGTACATGAACAAGGAGGACTTTGAACCAAGTGTCGTGTCTTCATCGTCGTCTGCGGCAGCCAACCTCTGTTCATGGATCAAGACGATGGTGGAATATAACACAAAGCAGAAGGTGCAGCATTTTTCGCTCTGCAGAGCTGATCTTCTCCCGTCCGGTCCTCATGATGGAGGTACGCTTCTACAGTTACCACCAATCTCTTTGCTTTTAGGAACTGGCTCCGAAAAAAAAGAAGTGCAAAGAAGCTCAGGAAGCCGTGGCTGAGACCATGGCCCAGCTGAGTCAGAAGAAAGCGGCGTTCCAGGACGTTGAGGATCGTCTGGCTGGTCTCCAGAAAACAAAGGCGTTGAAATCCGAGGAGAAGGCCGGCCTGGAAGCGGAGACCCGTGGTTGTGAGGTCAAGTTGGCCAGAGCCGAGAAAGTAATCAAAGGTCTGGCCGGAGAGAAGGCGAGGTCAGGATGAGCCGCGTGAAATGTTCCTCTACTCTGTGGCAAACGTCAGGAGGTTGCACCACTTACTGACTGAAGCTCTTGTTTTTAGCTGGTCCAAAAGTGCAGAGGCTCTTCAGCAGACATTTTCCAACTTGACTGGAGACAGTCTGATTTCCGCCGGTGTCATTGCATACCTGGGGGGATTCACTCCTGCCTTCAGACGAGACTGCATCGAATCGTGGACCCAAATCTGCCGGGTGATTCCTCCTGCATCTTGTCTTGTTCTGTCCAACTCCTTTCATTCAGACATCAAATCATGGACTCACCCGTGTTGTCCTTTTTCTTTGACATCTCTAGTCTAAAAATATTCCAACATCGGATTCCTTCTCTCTCAGCCGTACGCTGGGAGATCCGATTCAGATCAGGGCCTGGAACATTGCAGGTCTCCCCAGCGACGATTTCTCTGTGGACAACGCCGTCATCGTCGGTAATTCACGGAGATGGTGAGTCTGCACGGCTGAAAAACGTCTTCCGTCGGAGCCAATTTACTACGAAGGAGTCTGGTTGGATCATTCAGAGGACTGGAGACTCGTTTAAGTTCCTGTTGGTGTGCTTCTAGGCCCCTGATGATTGACCCGCAGGGGCAGGCCAGCAATTGGGTGAAGAATTCAGAGAAGGAAAACGATCTGAATGTCACGAAACCCACAGATGCACGCTTCATGAGAACACTGGAAAACTGCATTCAGTTTGGAAAGCCGTTGCTGCTGGAAAACGTCGGAGAAGAACTGGACCCCTCGCTGGAACCGTTGCTGCTCAAGCAGACCTTCAAACAAGGTGCGGTGAATCGGATGCTTCTTGCGAGAGGGCCATTAAGAGCTGGAAACGAACTACAGTCGCTCTTCTTTCATCTAGGTGGCGTGGAATGCATCAGGCTGGGGGAGAATGTGATTGAGTACGCGTCTGGTTTCCGTCTGTACATGACCACCAAGCTGAGGAACCCTCACTATCTACCGGAGGTGGCCACCAAGGTGTGCCTGCTTAATTTCATGATCACCCCAGACGGACTGGAGGACCAGCTGCTGGGGATTCTGGTCGCCCAGGAGAGGTAGCGCTCACAAGAAGCCCACATGTCCATAACTCTGCTTCTTCTTACCTGAATTGTGCAATAGTGCAAAAATGCGTCTCTCCTACAGTCCAGAGGTCGAGAAGCAGAGGAACGACGCAATCGTGCAGTCGGCTGACAATAAGAGGCAGCAAAAAGAGACCGAGGACAAGATCCTGGAGACGCTGCAGTCAACAGGAGACATCCTGGAGGATGAAAGTGCCATCAAGGTTCTGGAAGAGTCAAAGATTAAATCTGACAAGAGGGCTAAGAAAGAGGAGGTGTGGCCAATACACAGAGAGCGCCGATGTTTTCGCTAGAAAGTCCGCCTGACGATCGCTACAAGTCTGCTCTAGAGATCTCACGTCCTGCTCTGTGTCTTTTCCAGATTGCCGAGAAGACAAACGTCATCATAGCCAAGTCCAGGGATGCTTACAGACCCTTTGCCAAACTTGCGTCGGTGCTTTTCTTCAGCATTGCAGATCTGACCGCCATCGACCCGATGTACCAGTATTCTCTCGTCTGGTTCGTCAACCTCTTTAAGAGCTCCATCAAAGACAGGTGCGTGAAGGTTGCAGCTGCAGCTTCCAGTAAATGGACCTCGGAGCTGCTCGACGGTGATCTGAACCTTCCTAGTGTTTGCCTTTCATTCCTTAGTGCCAAGAGCCGGTGCCTGCAGAAGAGGCTTCGGAACCTGGAGGATGACTTCACCTATATCCTGTACTGTAATGTCTGCCGCTCTCTGTTTGAAAAGGACAAGCTCACCTTCTCGTTTCTCCTCTGCTGCAACATCCTCCTGTGGGTGTTCAAGCCAACACTGGAACTAGACATCGTTACAGTTCCATGTCAGAGTTTTGTTCTTCTACCACATGCTTATTTGGGGTGTTGTGTTTCCGTGGCCTTATTTTTCCATCCAGGTCAAAGGACGCTATCAAGTACTGTGACTTCATGTTCCTGTTAACTGGGGGGGTGGGCCTGCAGAACATGATCCCCAATCCCGATAGCAGCTGGCTCCAAGACAAGAGCTGGGATGAGATCTGTCGAGCAAGTGAACTTCCTGGGCTGCAAGGATTAAAGTAAAGAGCGACACTCACACAGAGTCGACGGTCCTGCTTGTCCTTTCAGAGCCTTTCTGACTGGTATTTACTCTGCAGGGAGGCGTTCATCAGAGACGCGAGTTGCTTCCAGCCTGTTTATGACAGCATGGAGCCGTGGAACGCTCCCCTGCCTGATCCATGGGAGGAACGACTGAATGACCTGCAGAAGATGGTGGTTCTGCGCTGTCTCCGGCCAGATAAGATGGTGCCTGCTATGACTAAGTTTGTTACCAAACACATGGGGAAGAGGTTTGTCCAGCCTCCTACCTTTGACCTGAGCAAGAGCTACCTGGACTCCACCCCGTCCTCCCCACTCGTCTTCATGCTGTCTCCAGGAGCAGATCCCATGGCCAGTAAGTCGTCCACATCCCAACACTTGTCTGGAACGTTTAAGAATCTGGCCTCCTCTGAAAATGATTCCAGGTGAAACATTTGCTCCACAGGCTTGCTCAAATTTGCCAAATCCAAGCAGATGGTCGGCGCCAAGTTCCAGTCCATCTCCCTGGGTCAAGGGCAGGGACCCACGGCTGAGGCGATGATCACACAAGCCATTGCCAACGGTACGTGGGTCTGCTTGCAGAACTGCCACCTAGCCATTTCTTGGATGAACGCCCTGGAGGATATCTGCGACAGCCTCCCCGAAAACAAAGACCTCAAGCCCGGATTCCGACTGTGGCTAACGAGCTACCCTTCAGCCCGGGTAAACTGGCTTCACCACAACACGCGTTATTGGTCCCATTCATTTGAGCAGCAAGGCCCAGCTTTACTCTGGTTCTCACTGCTGGACAACAATCTCTCTGATTCCAGTTTCCAGTGTCCATCTTGCAGAACGGCGTCAAAATGACCAACGAGCCTCCGACCGGACTCAGACAGAACCTCCTGCAGTCTTACCTGACGGACCCGATTTCTGAGCAGACGTTCTACAGCGGATGTCCCGATAAGGAGAAAGTGAGTTCGTGTTGACGCTGTTCATGACAGGAATTTGACATTTATGCAGCTTCTAGATGGACAATACTGAAAGCGTCTGACTCGTGATTCCCTCCGTTAGGTTTGGGAGAAGCTCCTGTTTGGATTGTGCTTCTTTCACGCTCTGGTTCAAGAGAGGAAGACGTTTGGACCGCAGGGCTGGAATATTCCTTACGGCTTCAATCAGTCGGACCTTCATATCAGCATCAGGCAGCTGCAGGTGTTCATTCAGAGAAGACCGGTTTCTGTGTCGTGAGAGAACGAAGGCAAAGGACGTCACGATGCTGCGTGTTTTTACATGTTTCAGATGTTTGTTAATGAATACGAGGAGGTTCCCTTTGATGCCATCTCCTACCTGACTGGCGAGTGCAACTATGGCGGCCGAGTGACTGACGACTGGGATCGGCGCCTCCTGTTGACCCTCCTGGCCGACGTTTACAACAAGAACGTCATTGAGGAGCCGCTCTACCCGTTCTCCCCCAGCCGCGTGTACCACGTCCCGTCCGACTCCAGCCATGCAGGCTGCATCAAATTCATCCAGGTGAAGCCGTTTGACACGAAGCACACGAAGCGCAACACGTTCTCATTGCACTGACAATCTGATGTCGACCGAGGAGGAATCGTGTTTTGTGTTCCAGGAGCTTCCGCAGGATCAGCATCCGGAAGTGTTTGGGATGCATGAAAATGTGGACATTTCCAAGGATCTCCAGCAAACGAAGTTGCTGTTTGATTCTTTGCTGCTCACCCAAGGCCGACAAACTCAGGGAGGACAGAGCTCTGGGGCCGATGGCGCCCTCTATGACATTGTGAATGACATCATCTGTAAGGTGTGAGCTTGACTTGGCCAGGAGGGAAATCTCCCAGCACCATTGTGCGCATAATCATCTTCTCTGAGCGGAGATTTGGAAAGAGAATTGTTCGTGTAAACTCGCGACGCACTTTGAAATGTCTGGATTTAACTTGTTGCCATGAACCTCACCCGGCGCCAGTTCCTTACGGGAAACCGCGTTTGCCTTGAATATGAGCTCTAGGAGCTGCGTCGCGTGCTCAAACTGTGTTCTCTTGTTTTGTCCTCCAGCTTCCCAGTAACTTTGACACCAAGGCAGCGCTGTTGAAATACCCGGTACAGTATGAGGAGAGCATGAACACAGTGCTTGTCCAGGAGATGGAGCGCTACAACGTGTAAGGACCAGCGGATCCGCGGAGGACTTGAAATGAGACGGCACATCCCGACCTGCTCACGGGACTCGTTTTGCTCTTTCTCAGGCTGCTCAGTTTGATCCGCGAGACTTTAAAGAAGCTGCTGAAGGCCATCAAGGGTTTGGTGGTGATGGATGGAGAGCTTGAAGGCATCGCAGGAAGTTTGGCTTTGGGCAAGGTCCCAGAGGCCTGGACCAAACGCTCCTACGCCAGTCTCAAACCTTTGGGCAGCTACGTTACCGACCTTCTGGCCAGGCTGAAGTTTTTACAGGCGAGTCGGTGGAATGAAATCATTGGATGAGCAGAAACAAAGTGAACACACGGAGATATTGTTTACTCTTTGCTCTTCCTTTTTGCTCTTTCCTTGTAGGATTGGTATGACAATGGCAAACCAAATGTGTTCTGGCTGTCTGGGTTCTACTTCACCCAGGCCTTCTTAACTGGAGCGGTGCAGAACTACGCTCGGAAGTACCAGATCCCCATTGATCTGCTCGGCTTGGACTTTGAGGTTAGAAGACGAGTACTTCCTATCGCTCCAAAAGCTGTACTGATCCGCGGTTTTGTCTTTCTGATTTCTCCTTCCAGGTTCTCTCTGTGGACGAGTCGGACACAGCACCCGAGGACGGGGTCTATGTCAACGGCTTGTATCTGGAAGGAGCTCGGTGGGACAGAGAACGGTAAAGCAGCTTCTGCCTCATTCTAATAAAATTATTCAGAGACTTTGTTAGCTTTAAATGTTGTTTCTCTTTTCCACATCAGTGGAGTTCTTGTAGAGCAACGTGCCAAAGAGCTCTCCAGCAAGATGCCCATCATCTGGATAAAACCCTGTAAGCGTCAGAAAAAAACGCATTCCAGCTTCCATCGGGATTTTCTTTTGTTTAGTGCGTTTTCTTATTTTTCTGTTTCTTTTCTTCTCTCCCGTGCAGCTAAAGATGAGGGCGAGGAACCTCCTACGGACATGTACGCTTGTCCTCTGTACAAGACCAGCGAGAGGAAAGGAACCCTGTCCACCACCGGCCACTCCACCAACTTTGTCATTCCCTTGCTGCTGCCCACAAACATGCCGGCACGGCATTGGATTAAGCGCGGCGTCGCTCTGCTGCTGCAGCTCGATGACTAAATATTAATGTTTGTCTGGAGCAGAGGGGATGAAGATGGCTAAAGCCGAGTCGGTGGAATATAAAGCCACCACACATCGCCACCTCGTGGCCGGTATACGTTACAAATCAACCATCTCATATTATATGTGTTGAGGCCACTTTTGTTTTTTGTTCCACCAGGGTGTATTACGTAGATTTAGATGTTATATATTAAATGTATTAAAGCAATTGTACGTGATTGTAGTCTCCAACCTGTCATAAATTTGCCAGGGCGATAGAGAGAAAGAGCTCTTCTCGTATTACGAGAACGCCACCGCTGCACATGGACGTCCGACCAGCAGGATGGCGGAAACCGAGCAGCTGCTTGGTGACAAGCAGGAGAAGGAAACCCCAAAACGCTTTTTTTTGTTTTGTGATGTATGCTCTCAGCCACTAAAAACAACACGTTTCCATGGAAACCATGCGTACAATACTCAAAATATCAAAACTGCATAGTATATTAGATATAATATGTAAATTGTGCGAGGTGAGGAAATACTGGTTTCTCCATATGTCCTTCACAAATGAACGTACGGTTCACGCAATATTTTGATTTCAAATGTTTGGAACATTTCTGGTGTTATTCCAGAAACGGCCACAGGAGGGCGAACGCGGCCGCTTCAGTGAGCGTTTGAAGTTGACAATAAGCATAAATATGCACACAACCAAATGTCTTAACAACTTGTAACTCGGTACACTTATAGATGACACATAGGGCTATAACCGAGGTGACGGACAGGTTGGTGTGATTTACGGTGTAGACGTCACATGCGTGCAAAGCTTTATTTTTGCCATATCTCGGGAGAGACGCGGTTGGGACCGGCGTGTTCAGCGTAGCCGAATTATGTCGGGTAGACCAGGTTTCCAAGTCTCTACAACGTACCGTTCTCGCGATAATTCGAAGAAATGAACGGAGTTTGGGACATTTCCGGTTTCCGGTTTCTTTCCAGAAACGGCCGCAATATAAAATGATGCTGCCCTCTTGTGGAGACATGGCGCCGCTACAGTGAACATCAGAAGTTTACAATCAGCATAAATATTCACACATAACGGTGACCACGTTATGGATGTGTAAAGGTTTAATTTTGTGATGTGTCAGGAACGGAAGGTCGTTCAGAGGCGGGGTGGTTTTGTGGACGGACCAGTCTCGCCTAACAACAAAATAATCGTAATTAGTATCACAAAGCGCATGTTTCCAGTCGGAGTGTTTTTGTGGACGGATCTTTCCAGCCGGAGTGTTTTTCGATTTCAAATGTTTGGAACATTTCTGGTGTTATTCCAGAAACGGCCACAAGAGAGCGAACGAGGACGCTTTAGTGAGCGTTTGAAGTTGACAATAAGCATAAATATGCACACAAACTGTAGCTGCCAGCTAATGTATCTCTAATATTTATGTGTAATTAATTTGATGTCGGGGGGATAAGGGGGAACCAAACTTTAGTTCCGCATGTTTGTGTACCCCACGGGATGAGATTATTGGCGCGCTCCATGAGAAAGACTGGGCGTGCGGCAGTCAATGTCTGGAAAGGAGCAAGCAGAATTGGTCCAAGAAATTGTTGGAAAATAATCTCTAAGAAGACGTTTAACCTCATCTTTATTCCTTTGGAGTCTGTGTGGCCAATGAGGTACAGTTTGTTTGCTTTTCTGTGTTAATTAGTGTTTATGTGAATGCCATGTGAAGCCAATTAAGCCTGTGATTTATATTTGTGCTTATTTGTTTAATGTGCATTTATGTCATTTTATGTCAGTTCTAATCCTTACGTTAATTTGTCTTTATATTTATATTTTCTTGTTTTGGTTAGGGTTAGGGTATGCACACAAACAAATGTCTTAACAACTTGTAACTTGGCACACTTATAGACGACATATGTGGCTGGAACTGACGTGACGGAAAGGTGGGTGTGACTAAGAATGACGACGTGATGGACGTGTAAAGGTTTAATTTTGTCATATCTCAGGAACGGAAGGTCGTACAGAGGCGGGGTTTGGACCGGCGTGTTCAGCATAGCCGAATTATATTGGGTAGACCCACTTCTCAAGTCTCTACAACGTACGGTTCACGCGATATTTCGAACTACAATTCCCCCTCAACCAACAGGTAATGGTAACCTTTAAAATGAATAATGCAAATCTCGCTGAATCTCCAGTCTTCTACCATGTTTTGTTTTTCACCGCACAGGAGTCTTGAAACAATGTTTGAGGAGCGCTACTCCTGATTGGACGGCAGAAAAGACGGAGGGTTGTCCTTTTTCCTGACTTTACTCTGCCCCGGAAAAGGAAGAGACTGCAAGGTGGGTTGGGAAATGTATTGAAAGCATGATAAAGCGACGGTAGTCTCCTTATTTATGTCCCTCCTTTGTGTTATTTTGTATTTTATTTCTAACTACGCAGTTATATTCATTATTACTACATACAGGTAGCACTTCTCTTTTCTTCATCTTGTTCTTCACACTTCTTTTTTCAAAATGTTTGTCGACTTCAGGGGCGGGACTTCCTGTTACCATGGTCCCCAGGAAGCGGAAAGCATCTCTCCGTCGGTGCAATGGCAGCGTCCCTCGTGGGGGCGAGTCAGACGTGGATGCGATGCTGGTGGAGCGACTTTCTGATACAGCGAGGCTTGGGTGTGTGATATGTGACATCACATCCTGTCAGCACATGGGGTTTTTTTGCAGTGTATTTGCTGTTTTATTTTTTACAGTGTTGGATGTGAAACGTGAACCGGATGGATAGAAATATAAATGTACATTTTCTTCATATTGCCGATCTGATCTGCTCGGAAGATCTGCTTGGACATGAGATTAAAGTATGTATATTTACATTCAGATTGTCTGTGATGTCGTCATTGGTGTTGAGAATTTGTTAATGACTGGTTATCAGCTGGTCGAGTTTACGCTGGCCTCACAGCCAGATGGTACTGGGTTCGAATCGTGTCTGCGTCGGGGTTCTCCCGTTTCCGCCCACCTCCAAAAACGTGCAATTTAGGGGAATCGGTTACTCCAAATTGTCCGTGGTGTGTGAGTGCGTGCGTCGGTGTGTGCACGGGGGTGGGGGAATAGTTGGTAGCAATGTTGAAAAGTTCAAAGAGCCCCAGCTTCAAATCCCACTACGGGAATGGGATAGAGGGGGGGCAGCAGGGTAGACCCAGGGCCACCTGGGCGGAGTGAAGTGGACCGGTCCAGTTCACTCCGCCCAGGCAAGGCCCCAGGCCTACCCTGCTACCCCCGTTCTACCCCACTCCCCCAGCGGGACTCGAACCCGGGGCCTCCGACACGGTGGTTGGTAGCAATACCAACCACCCCACAGTGCGGGGGAGGAAACTCGAGGCGTTAACAAAGTCATGCTTGTCGGATGATGAGCTGCTATTCCAGACCGCAGCGTGTTGCACTGGAGCTGTGCTTTTTCCTTATGCGACATCACACTGCGTTCTCGGTGGTGCAGTGGGTAGCACACTTGACTCCCGGCCAGAAGCTCCTGGGTTCAAAACCAAGGGGTGCAGCATGTATTTTTTTTTTTTACAAGAATTTGAGGTTTGTTGTTTGGTAAAGTAAAGTAAATGGGAAACGGCGCGTTCAATGACTCCACTGGGGTGTAAAGTTACGAGCGGCGCGCGAGGCTCATGTTTACAGCGAGACATAAACCTGGAATTATGACGTCAAGCCCTGTCAGGACGAGTGATTGTGTACGGCGGTCACTTTCTCTGTCCACTAGGTGGCGTACGGGAACGCCCACAACATTGTAGAAACACGTGGAACAGATTCTGCAATGCCTCTCACACCTAATAAATACAGAAACGGTCCCAATAACTGCTTTATTTTTCCCCCAATTGTTAAAAACGATAAAGTTTACAGTGTTCCAAAGGGGCAAACGGAGAGTTTGGCAGCAGCGGGTTGGAGAGATGCTCTAAGATGAGGTCGGTCTGACCGTTACCCGTCTACAGTCACCGCGTTCCACCTTATTCTCTGGTAAAAACTCGCCACCTTCCGCACATTTATTGATTATCGTACTCGGTGGCGCAGCCAAGCGGCTGAAATGTTATTAACCCCTAAAATAAAACGACTAAAATTGGTGGAACTGCCAGAATTAAGATCGTTGTGAAATAACGTGCCGTGCAATACTGCTCTAAGGGAGGGGTGGCGGCACATCAAAGGGTACGTTTCCACATGGGCTCATCCGTCCCCATCCGTCGGATGACCATCAGTATGGCGTTCATATAAAAGGCCTCGTAGGAATTCTTTGAACATTCATTGGGTCGTACCGTCTGGGAACGGGGAACGCCATCCTATCAGCAAACGGGGGGGATTCGGAGGCATCGACCCGCTGCGGCGCCAAGCTGAGACCAGGAGGGCGTCTGAAATCCCCCCCCCCCCCCCCGACATCAGGGTGGTACCGTCCACACGTCGGTGTTTATAGATAGCTCTAATATATTAATGTACAAAATATAGAATCTTAAAATATTTGATAAGGTTTGGCGTTCTGAAGTCAAAATACAAAACGGCCGAGATTAGAAAAAGTTCTTTGCTGACATCGTCTGTGTTTCGCACCTGCGTGTGTGTGTGTGTACCGCGGTCGTAAGTACACGTTAAGGACAATCTTGTACATTATCCCTACTCGCTAGTACTTGCACATTAAAAACAATATTTTCAAACCAGCGCAGTCCCTCGGGAACAGCTGACGGTCCGGGGGGGGTTAACTAAGCACTGTGGAGTCACTGCATACAGTAGAAATATGGATTGTTGTCATATTTCGCGCGGCCGTCTGCGGCAACGCTAAAACCAGCGCAGTCCCTCGGGACAACGTCCCCGCGAACAGCTGACGGTCCGGGGGGGTTAACTAAGCTCTGTGGAGTCACTGCATACAGTAGAAATATGGATTATTGTAATATTTTGCGCAGCGT
Organism: Brachionichthys hirsutus; assembly: GCF_040956055.1. Lineage (NCBI taxonomy): Eukaryota > Metazoa > Chordata > Actinopteri > Lophiiformes > Brachionichthyidae > Brachionichthys > Brachionichthys hirsutus. Next base: position 5,179 of record NW_027180701.1, on the reverse strand, counting down.
TGTTTTCTCCAACCTGTGGCCTGCAGGGTACAAATCCGGGACCGGGGCCCTTCGGGGTAGAAATCGCATGACCACTTCGACTTACCAACCATAATCTGGACAATAATTACATCGTAGCAAGATTACAGACAGTTGGTTATACACAAATGAAGTACACGTGTTTGCAAGAATAAACTTTA